>NW_025900967.1:0-26167 GCF_022539505.1 Lolium rigidum | reverse complement strand
CGGGAGCTTCTATTCTTGTAGACGAGTGTTGGGCCTCCAAGAGCGAGAGGTTTGTAGAACAGCGAGCAAGTTTCCCTTAAGTGGATCACCCAAGGTTTAACGATCTCAGGGAGGAAGAGGTCAAAGATATCCCTCTCATGCAACCCTGCAACCACAAAGCAAGAAGTCTCTTGTGTCCCCAACACACCTAATAGGTGCACTAGTTCGGCGAAGAGATAGTGAAATACAGGTGGTATGAATAAGTAGTAGCAACGGCACCGAGAAAAGTGCTTTGCCCGGGATAGTAAACAAGCAAGTAGTAATGCAGACAGTAGTAACGCGATAGAAACGAGTAAACAAGCAGCGATAGCGATATTTAGGAACAAGGCCTAGGGATTAGACTTTCACTAGTGGACACTCTCAACATTGATCACATAACGAGAATAGATAAATGCATACTCTACACTCTTGTTGGATGATGAACACATTGCGTAGGATTACACGAACCCTCAATGCCGGAGTTAACAAGCTCCACAATTCAATGTTCATATTTAAATAACCTTAGAGTGCAAGAAAGATCAATTCGACTAAACCAAGTACTAACATAGCATGCACACTCGTCACCTTCATGCTATGTAGGAGGAATAATCACATCAATACTATCATAGCAATAGTTAACTTCATAATCTACAAGAGATCATAATCATAGCATAAACCAAGTACTAACACGGATGCACACACTTGTCACCATTACACCGTGCAGGAGGAATAAAACTACTTTAATAACATTGCTAGAGTAGCACATAGATAAATTGTGATACAAAATACATTGCAATCATAAAGAGATATAAATAAGCACTTCACTACGCCATTCATAACGGTGAGTAAGTATTCTGTGAAATATAGCCTAAGAGACCCACACGGTGCACACACTCGTCACCTTTACACACGTGGGACAAGGAGTCTCCGGAGATCACATAAGTAAAACTCTCTTGACTAGCATAATGACATCTAGATTACAAGCATCATCATATGAATCTCAATCATGTAAGGCAGCTCATGAGATTATTGTATTGAAGCACATAGGAGAGAGATGAACCACATAGCTACCGGTACAGCCCCGAGCCTCGATGGAGAACTACTCCCTCCTCATGGGAGCAGCAGCGGTGATGAAGATGGCGGTGGAGATGGCAGCGGTGTCGATGGAGAAGCCTTCCGGGGCACTTCCCCGCTCCGGCAGGGTGCCGGAACAGAGACTCCTGTCCCCCGGATCTTGGCTTCGCGATGGCGGCGGCTCGGAAGGTTTTCCGTATCGTGGTTTTTCGCCTCGTGGGTTTTCTCGACGGAGGCTTTAAATAGGCGAAGGGCAGCCTCGGAGGGGGCTCGGGGGCCCACACCATAGGGCGGCGCGGCCCCCTCCGGCCGCGCCGGGTGTGGTGTGGGGCCCCCGGGGCTTCCCTCCGGCGGCTCTCGGGTGTTCCGGATGGTTCCGGGAAAAATAGGAACTTGGGTCTTGATTTCGTCCGATTCCGAGAATATTTCGTTACTAGGATTTCGAAACCAAAAACAGCGAGAAAACAACAACCGGCACTTCGGCAACTTGTTAATAGGTTAGTTCCGGAAAATGCACGAATATGACATAAAGTGTGCATAAAACATGTAGGTATCATCAATAATATGGCATGGAACATAAGAAATTATCGATACGTCGGAGGCGTATCGGCATCCCCAAGCTTAGTTCTGCTCGTCCCGAGCAGGTAAAACGATAACAAAGATAATTTCTGAAGTGACATGCCATCATAACCTTGATCATACTATTTGTAAACATATGTAGTGGATGCAGCGATCAAAACAATGGTACTTCAAGACAAGTATTAATAAGTCTTGCATAAGAGTTAACTCATAAAGCAATAAATCAAAGTAAAGGTATTGAAGCAACACAAAGGAAGATTAAGTTTCAGCGGTTTCTTTCAACTTGTAACATGTATATCTCATGGATAATTGTCAACATAGAATAATATAACAAGTGCAATATGCAAGTATGTAGGAATCAATGCACAGTTCACACAAGTGTTTGCTTCTTGAGGTGGAGAGAGATAGGTGAACTGACTCAACATAAAGGTAAAAAGAATGGTCCTTCAAAGAGGAAAGCATCGATTGCTATATTTGTGCTAGAGCTTTTATTTTGAAAACATGAAACAATTTTGTCAACGGTAGTAATAAAGCATATGAGTTATGAAAATTATATCTTACAAGCTGCAAGTCTCATGCATAGTATACTAATAGTGCCCGCACCTTGTCCTAATTAGCTTGGACTACCGGATCTTTGCAATACACATGTTTTAACCAAGTGTCACAATGGGGTACCTCCATGCCGCCTGTACAAAGGTCTAAGGAGAAAGCTCGCATTTTGGATTTCTCGCTTTTGATTATTCTCAACTTAGACATCCATACCGGGACAACATGGACAACAGATAATGGACTCCTCTTTAATGCATAAGCATGTGGCAACAATTATTATTCTCATATGAGATTGAGGATATGTGTCCAAAACTGAAACTTCCACCATGATTCATGGCTTTAGTTAGCGGCCCAATGTTCTTCTCTAACAATATGCATGCTCCAACCATTAAGGTGGTAGATCTCTCTTACTTCGGACAAGACGGACATGCATAGCAACTCACATGATATTCAACAAAGAATAGTTGATGGCGTCCCCGAAGCATGGTTATCGCACAACAAGCAACTTAATAAGAGATAAAGTGCATAAGTACATATTCAATACCACAATAGTTTTTAAGCTATTTGTCCCATGAGCTATATATTGCAAAGGTGAATGGTGGAATTTTAAAGGTAGCACTCAAGCAATTTACTTTGGAATGGCGGATAAATACCATGTAGTAGGTAGGTATGGTGGACACAAATGGCATAGTGGTTGGCTCAAGTATTTTGGATGCATGAGAAGTATTCCCTCTCGATACAAGGTTTAGGCTAGCAAGGTTATTTGAAACAAACACAAGGATGAACGGTGCAGCAAAACTCACATAAAAGACATATTGAAAACATTATAAGACTCTACACCGTCTTCCTTGTTGTTCAAAACTCAATACTAGAAATTATCTAGACTCTAGAGAGACCAAATATGCAAACCAAATTTTAGCAAGCTCTATGTATTTCTTCATTAATGGGTGAAAATTATATGATGCAAGAGCTTAAACATGAGCACAACAATTTCCAAGTATCAAGACATTTTAGAATTACTACATGTAGTATTTTCCAATTCCAACCATATAACAATTTAACGAAGAAGAAACTTCGCCATGAATACTATGAGTAGAGCCTAAGGACATACTTGTCCATATGCTACAGCGGAGCGTGTCTCTCTCCCACAAAGTGAATGCTAGGATCCATTTTATTCAAACAAAACAAAAACAAAAACAAACCGACGCTCCAAGCAAAGTACATAAGATGTGACGGAATAAAATATAGTTTCAGGGGAGGAACCTGATAATGTTGTCGATGAAGAAGGGGATGCCTTGGGCATCCCCAAGCTTAGACGCTTGAGTCTTCTTAGAATATGCAGGGGTGAACCACCGGGGCATCCCCAAGCTTAGAGCTTTCACTCTCCTTGATCATATTGCATCATACTCCTCTCTTGATCCTTGAAAACTTCCTCCACACCAAACTCGAAACAACTCATTAGAGGGTTAGTGCACAATAAAAATTAACATGTTCAGAGGTGACACAATCATTCTTAACACTTCTGGACATTGCATAAAGCTACTGGACATTAATGGATCAAAGAAATTCATCCAACATAGCAAAAGAGGCAATGCGAAATAAAAGGCTGAATCTGTCAAAACAGAACAGTCCGTAAAGATGGATTTTATTAGGCCACCAGACTTGCTCAAATGAAAATTCTCAAATTGAATGAAAGTTGCGTACATATCTGAGGATCATGCACATAAATTGGCTTAATTTTCTGAGCTACCTACAGGGAGGTAGACCCATATTCGTGACAGCAAAGAAATCTGGAACTGCGCAGTAATCCAAATCTAGTACTTACTTTACTATCAAAGACTTTACTTGGCACAACAAAACACAAAACTAAGATAAGGAGAGGTTGCTACAGTAGTAAACAACTTCCAAGACTCAAATATAAAACAAAAATACTGTAGCAAAATAACACATGGGTTATCTCCCAAGAAGTTCTTTCTTTATAGCCGTTAAGATGGGCTCGGCAGTTTTAATGATGCACTCGCAAGAAATAGTAGTTGAAGCAAAAGAGAGCATCAAAAGGCAAATTCAAAACACATTTAAGTCTAACATGCTTCCTATGCATAGGAATCTTGTAAATAAACAAGTTCATGAAGAGCAAAGTAACAAGCATAGGAAGATAAAACAAGTGTAGCTTCAAAAATTTCAGCACATAGAGAGGTGTTTTAGTAACATGAAAATTTCTACAACCATATTTTCCTCTCTCATAATAACTTTCAGTAGCAACATGAGCAAACTCAACAATATAACTATCACATAAAGCATTCTTATCATGAGTCTCATGCATAAAATTATTACTCTCCACATAAGCATAATCAATTTTATTAGTTGTAGTGGGAGCAAATTCAACAAAGTAGCTATCATTATTATTCTCATCATCAAATATAGGAGGCATAGCATCATCAAAGTAAATTTTCTCCTCAATGCTTGGGGGACTAAAAAGATCATGAAAACCAGCTTCCCCAAGCTTAGAACTTTCTATATTATTATCAGCAATGGTGTTCAAAGCGTTCATACTAATATTACTACCAGCATGCAAATAAGATTCCATAGGTTTTTTAATTTTCGCATCAAACAATCCATGTTTTAAATCAGGAAATAGAATAAGAAGCTCATTGTTGTCCATTATGCCAAACTAGTGTAAACAAGAAACAAAAAGATGCAATTGCAGGATCTAAAGGAAATAGCTTCGAGCACACACACAACGGTAACGAGAAAAGTACTTTACCCGAGACCGGAGTATGAGTGCCTTTTACCTTTCCTCCCCGGCAACGGCGCCGGAAAAGTGCTTGATGTCTACGGGAGCTTCTATTCTTGTAGACGGTGTTGGGCCTCCAAGAGCGAGAGGTTTGTAGAACAGCAGCAAGTTTCCCTTAAGTGGATCACCCAAGGTTTATCGATCTCTGGGAGGAAGAGGTCAAAGATATCCCTCTCATGCAACCCTGCAACCACAAAGCAAGAAGTCTCTTGTGTCCCCAACACACCTAATAGGTGCACTAGTTCGGCGAAGAGATAGTGAAATACAGGTGGTATGAATAAGTAGTAGCAACGGCACCGGAAAAGTGCTTTGCCCGGGATAGTAAACAAGCAGTAGTAATGCGAGCAGTAGTAACGCAAGTAAAACAAGTAAACAAGCAGCGATAGCAATATTTAGGAACAAGGCCTAGGGATTAGACTTTCACTAGTGGACACTCTCAACATTGATCACATAACGGAATAGATAAATGCATACTCTACACTCTTGTTGGATGATGAACACATTGCGTAGGATTACACGAACCCTCAATGCCGGAGTTAACAAGCTCCACAATTCAATGTTCATATTTAAATAACCTTAGAGTGCAAGAAAGATCAATTCGACTAAACCAAGTACTAACATAGCATGCACACTTGTCACCTTCATGCTATGTAGGAGGAATAATACACATCAATACTATCATAGCAATAGTTAACTTCATAATCTACAAGAGATCATAATCATAGCATAAACCAAGTACTAACACGGATGCACACACTCGTCACCATTACACCGTGCAGGGAGGAATAAAACTACTTTAATAACATTGCTAGAGTAGCACATAGATAAATTGTGATACAAAATACATTGCAATCATAAAGAGATATAAATAAGCACTTCACTACGCCATTCATAACGGTGAGTAAGTATTCCGTGAAATATAGCCTAAGAGACCCACACGGTGCACACACTCGTCACCTTTACACACGTGGGACAAGGAGTCTCCGGAGATCACATAAGTAAAACTCTCTTGACTAGCATAATGACATCTAGATTACAAGCATCATCATATGAATCTCAATCATGTAAGGCAGCTCATGAGATTATTGTATTGAAGCACATAGGAGAGAGATGAACCACATAGCTACCGGTACAGCCCCGAGCCTCGATGGAGAACTACTCCCTCCTCATGGGAGCAGCAGCGGTGATGAAGATGGCGGTGGAGATGGCAGCGGTGTCGATGGAGAAGCCTTCCGGGGGCACTTCCCCGCTCCGGCAGGGTGCCGGAACGCAGACTCCTGTCCCCCGGATCTTGGCTTCACGATGGCGGCGGCTCCGGAAGGTTTTCCGTATCGTGGTTTTTCGCCTCGGGGTTTTCTCGACGGAGGCTTTAAATAGGCGGAAGGGCAGCCTCGGAGGGGGCTCGGGGGCCCACACCATAGGGCGGCGCGGCCCCCTCCGGCCGCGCCGGGGTGTGGTGTGGGGCCCCCAGGGCTTCCCTCTGGCGGCTCTCGGATGTTCTGGATGGTTCCGGGAAAAATAGGAACTTGGGTCTTGATTTCGTCCGATTCCGAGAATATTTCGTTACTAGGATTTCCGAAACCAAAAACAGCAGAAAACGAGCAATCGGCACTTCGGCATCTTGTTAATAGGTTAGTTCCAGAAAATGCACGAATATGACATAAAGTGTGCATAAAACATGTAGGTATCATCAATAATATGGCATGGAACATAAGAAATTATCGATACGTCGGAGGCGTATCACTGGCCAGGAATTTTTTTGAAATCTCTAATTAACTTAGGAACTTTGCAAAATAAAAGTGCTACAGCAGGTAGAGCAAGTGGAGGAAGAAAGAGATGTTGTTTACCTCCTCTATGCATATAAAAAGTATTTGTTAACAAGGTTGATCAAGTCTTGCCACCAAATAAATTTTACATAGCATAAGAAGAAATAAACCTCAAATCAATCATGTTACCTTGAATTGTATTGATATGGATCCAATCACAAGAGTTTGATATTCTTCTTTAGGCTCATATATAGGACAATCGATATTTCCAACTTTGATAGTTCTCACATTAGAAATAGTATTAACTCCACACGCTTTTTCAATCCTCTTGGGGAAATAGACGGTGTGCTCCCTATCATCAACATTGAAAGTAACCTTTCCTTTATTGCAATCAATAATAGCCCCTGCGGTGTTAAGAAAAGGTCTCCCAAGAATAATAGACATATTATCATCTTTAGGCATTTCCAACACAACAAAATCAGTTAATATCAAGCAGTTATTAGTAACTTGAACATGAACATCCTCACATATACCAACAGGAATAGCAGTAGACTTATCAGCCATTTGCAAAGATATATCAGTAGGTATCAACTTATCTAAGTAAAGTCTCTTATAAAGAGAAAAAGGCATAACACTAACACCGGCTCCCAAGTCACATAGAGCAGTTTTAACATAATTATTCTTAATAGAACAAGGAATAGTAGGTATACACGGGTCGCCCAACTTCTTTGGAACTTTGCCATTGAAAGAGTAATTAGCAAGCATAGTGGAAATTTCCTCATTGGGGATTTTCCTTTTGTTAGTAACAATATCTTTCATATACTTTGAATAAGGAGGCAATTTAATAGCATCAGTCAAAGGGATTTGCAAGAATAAAGGTTTCATCCAATCACAAAATTTATTATAGTGTTCTTCTTCCTTTGATTTTAGTTTCTTAGCAGGAAAAGGCATTTTCTTTTGCACCCAAGGTTCCCTTTCATTACCATGTTTCTTAGCAATAAAATCTTCTTTAGTATACTTTTTATTTTTATCTTGCTTTTCAGGTTCATCTTCAACCTCTTCTTTGTCAGAAACATCATTCTTATCATTACCATTATTGTTATCATGTTCATTACCACTTTCAGTTTCAGCATCGGAAATAGAAATACTATTAGGATCATTAACAGGTTCAGAGGATTGTACAACATTTTTATGTTTCTTCTTCTTTTTCTTAGAAGGAGCACTAGGTTCAATGCGTTGAGAATCTTGTTCAATTCTTTTGGGATGCCCTTTACACTACAAGAAAAGTTGCCATGGCCGACGAAGTTGAAGTCGCGCCGTGGTTGCTGGTGTACCATGGCCGACGATTTTTGGTCCCTCCGTGGTGCATGTCAAAACTTTTTTTTTCTCGTTTTTGAGGCCACCTAGCCCGACGAAAGCGGCCAAAACGTCGCGTATGGTGGCCCGGGAAGTGGTGCATCTCGAAATCTCGGGTTCGCCGGCCGAGTCAACGCAAATCCGCACCGCCGAGGGATGTAGGGCCCAGATGGCAGCCTCTCTGGCATTGTTTTTTTTCTCGATCGCGCCATCTCGTTCAACGTTCTCCGATCGAGCCGTTTACGATGCGGGATCATGGGTCCCGCATGTCATCCTCTATGAACCAAAATTCTTTCTATTCTTGGATTTTTTTTGACCCCCGATTTACGGCTACTTCCTTTTTCTTTTGATCCCTTGCCGCCTTGTAAACGTTGAGACCGCTGTCTGCTAAATGGGACCCGCATGTCATCCTCTATGTGCAATCAACTTTCTTTTCTTGGAGTTTTTTTGGCACCTCAAATTTGGTCACTTGCCTTTTTCTTTCGATCCCCGCCGCCTCTCAAACGGTGATACCGCCGTCGCTAACTCGGGACCCGCATGTCATCCTCTATCTACTATAAAACTTTCTTTTCTTCAATTATTTTTGGCACCTCATATTTGGTCACTTGCCTTTTTCTTTCGATCCCGCCGCCTCTCAAACGGTGATACCGCTGCTTGCTAAATGGGACCCGCATGTCATCCTCTATGTACTATAAAACTTTCTTTTCTTGAATTATTTTTGGCTCCTGATATTTTTTCACTTGCCTTTTTCTTTCGATCTCATGCCACATTTGAAACGTTGAGGAACCTGCAGGCTCATGGGACCCGCATGTCATCCTCTATGTACTATAAAAGTTCATTTTCTTGGTTTTTTTCACCCTCCGATTTTTGGCAATTTCTTTTTTCTTTTGATCCCCTGCCGCCTCTCAAACGGTGATACCGCTGCTGCTAAATGGGACCCGCATGTCATCCTCTATGTACTATAAAACTTTCTTTTCTTGAATTATTTTTGGCTCCTCATATTTGGTCACTTGCCTTTTTCTTTCGATCTCATGCCACGTTTGAAACATTGAGGAACCTGCTGGCTCATGGGACCCGCATGTCATCCTCTATGTGCTATAAAAGTTTATTTTCTTTATTTTTTTTTCACCCTCTGATTTTTGGCTATTTCCTTTTTCTTTTGATCCCCTGCCGCCTTGGAAACGTTGGGTAAGCTGCTGACTCATGGGACCCGCATGTCATCCTCTATGTACAATCAACTTTCTTTTTTCTTTTGATCTCAAGCCGCATTTGAAACGTTGAGACCGCTGCTGCTAAATGGGACCCGCATGTCATCCTCTACGTACAATAAAGTTTCTTTTCTTGGATTATCTTTGGCTCCTGATATTTTGTCACTTGCCTTTTTCTTTCGATCTCATGCGGCCTTTGAAACGTTGAGTAAGCTGCTGGCTCATGGGTCCCGCATGTCATCCTCTATGAACAATAAAAGTTTCCTTTCTTGGAGTTATTTTTTACCCCTAATTTCTGGCTATTTGCCTTTTTCTTTTGATCTCCTGCCCCCTCTGAAACGATAAGGACGCTGTTGGCAGGTCGGTCCCACATGTCATCCTCTATGAACAATAAAAGTTTCCTTTGATGGATTTATTTTGAACCCCTAATTAATTTCTGGATATTTCCCCTGCCGCCTTGGAATCGTTGAGGATGCTGCTGCCTCATGGGTCCCGCATGTCATCCTCTCAGAACGGTAAATGTTTATTTTCTTGGATTTTGTTGACCAAACGATTTTTGGCTTATTTTTTCTTTTGATCACCTGCAGCCTTTGAAACGTTGAGGACGCTGCTGGCTCACGGGTCCCACATGTCAACCTCTATGAACAATAAACGCCGAGGATGCTGCTGCCTCATGGGTCCCGCATGTCATCCTCTCAGAACGAAAATGTTTCTTTTCTTGGATTTTTTACCAACAGATTTTTGGTTTATTTTTTCTTTCCATCCCCTGCGCCTTTAAAACGTTGACGACGCCGTTGTCTCATGGGTCCCCGATGTCGGCCTCCCCGTACAAGAAACATATGATATCTTGATTATTTTGCAGACAATAAACAATGTATTGCGCTCTGAGCTATTTCAAACGGATAATTAAATCTTTATTTTTACATAAACAAACTTATATGTTGAATCTCCTTGTTTTTTTGTCTTTGCGAAGTATAGGACTTTCCTGTTTTTTTAGAAAATTCGGAACTTTCCTGTTTTGGAGTGGGCTGAAATTGTACGAGTCAAAAGGCCAAGCAGGATAGTTCGAAGGCCCAGATGTCCAGATGCAGCCCAATTGAAATATTTCTTCTTGGATTTTTTACACCCCCTGATTTCTGGCTACTTCATTTTTCTTTTGGTTCTGTGCCGCCTTGGAAACGTTGAGACCGCTGCTGCAAAATGGGACCCGCATGTTATCCTCTACGTACAATAAATTTCTTTTCTTGGATTATTTTTGGCTCCTGATATTTGGTCACTTGCCTTTTTCTTTCGATCCCGTGAAGCCTCTCAAACGGTGATACCGCTGCTGCTAATTGGGACCCGCATGTCATCCTCTATGTACAATCAAGTTTCTTTTCTTGAATTATTTTTGGCTCCTGATATTTGGTCACTTGCCTTTTTCTTTCGATCTCATGCCACGTTTGAAACGTTGAGGAACCTGCTCGGCTCATGGGACCCGCATGTCATCCTCTATGTACTATAAAAGTTCATTTTCTTTGTTTTTTTTCGCCCTCCGATTTTTGGCTATTTCCTTTTTCTTTTGATCCCCTGCCGCCTTGGAAACGTTGAGTAAGCTGCTAGCTCATGGGACCCGCATGTCATCCTCTATGTCCATCAACTTTATTTTCTTGGATTTTTTTTGACCCCCTAATTTCGGGCTACTTTCTTTTTCTTTTGATCTCAAGCCGCATTTGAAACGTTGGGACCGCTGCTGCAAAATGGGACCCGCATGTCATCCTCTATGTAAATAAAGTTTCTTTTCTTGGATTATCTTGGGCTCCTGATATTTTGTCACTTGCCTTTTTCTTTCGATCTCATGCCGCCTTTGAAATGTTAAGTAAGCTGCTGGCTCATGGGTCCCGCATGTCATCCTCTACGAACAATAAAAGTTTCCTTTCTTGGAGTTATTTTTTACCCATAATTTCTGGCTATTTGCCTTTTTCTTTTGATCTCCTGCCCCCTTTGAAACGATGAGGATGCTGTTGGCAGGTTGGTCCCACATGTCATCCTCTATGAACAATAAAACTTTCCTTTGATGGATTTATTTTGAACCCCTAATTAATTTCTGGCTATTTCCTTTTTTCTTTGATCCCCGCCGCTCGGGAAACGTTGAGGATGTTGCTGCCTCATCGGTCCCGCATGTCATCCTCTCAGAACGATAAATGTTTTCTTTTTCTTGGATTTTTTTACCAACTGATATTTGGTTTTTTTTATTTTCGATCCCCTGCCGCCTTTGAAACGTTGACGACGCTGCTGGCTCATGGGTCCCTGATGTCAGCCTCCCCGTACAAGAAACATGTGATATCTTGATTATTTTGCAAACAATAAACAGTGTATTTTAGCTCTGAGCTATTGCAAACGGATAAATTAAATCTTTATTTTTACAACTTATATCTTGAATCTCCTTGTTTTTTGTTTTGGCGAAGCATAGGACTTTCCTGTTTTTTTTTTTGAGAAAAATCCGAACTTTCATGTTCGGAGTGGGCTGAAATTGTACGAGTCAAAAGGCCCAGAAGGATAGTTCGAAGGCCCAGATGTCCAGATGCAGCCCAATTGAAATCTTTCTTTTCTTGGATTTTTTTCACCCCCTGATTTCTGGCTACTTCATTTTTCTTTTGGTCCCGTGCCGCCTTGGAAACGTTGAGACCGCTGCACGCAAAATGGGACCCGCATGTCATCCTCTATGTACAATAAAGTTTCTTTTCTTGGATTATTTTTGGCTCCCGATATTTGGTCACTTGCCTTTTTCTTTCGATCTCATGCCACGTTTGAAACGTTGAGGAATCTGTCGACTCATGGGACCCGCATGTCATCCTCTATGCACAATAAAAGTTTGATTTCTTGGATTTTTTTCACCCTCTGATTTTTGGCTATTTCCTTTTTCTTTTGATCCCCTGCCGCCTTTGAAACGTTTAGTAAGCTGCTGCCTCATAGGTCCCACATGTCAGCATGTATGAACGATAAAGCTTTCCTTTCTTGGAGTTTTTTTTTGACCCCTAATTTCTGGCTACTTTCATTTTCTTTTGATCTCAAGCCGCATTTGAAACGTTGGGACCACTGCCGCACAATGGGACCCGCATGTCATCCTCTATGTACAATCAAGTTTCTTTTCTTGGATTATTTTTGGCTCCTGATATTTGGTCACTTACCTTTTTCTTTCGATCTCATGCCACGTTTGAAACGTTGAGGAACCTGCTGGCTCATGGGACCCGCATGTCATCCTCTATGTACTACAAAAGTTTATTTTCTAGGGGTTTTTTTCACTCTCTGATTTTTGGCTATTTCCTTTTTCTTTTGATCCCCTGCCGCCTTGGAAACGTTGAGTAAGCTGCTAACTCATGGGACCCGCATGTCATCCTCTATGTACAATCAATTTTCTTTTCTTGGAGTTTTTTTTACCCCCTAATTTCTGGCTACTTTCTTTTTCTTTTGATCTCGGAGTGAGGGAGTAAATTAAACATGGCATCTCGTGCATGAAGCTTGACATATCGATCAGGTTGGCTAGAATGGCAATACAATGCTGCTCATTAGGCAAATGCATGCCATGTAAAGAAGTCTATACTGACATAAAAAAAAAGACTACATTGGGGATTAGAGTCAATTGGGGCATCTACAATACAGAAAATCTTGCTTGTAGCTGATTTTGGCTAAGAGGGTTTTACTCACATTACACGTGCCACTTTCCTTGTCTGCAAAACAAGTTCCAATAAAGGAAGAGGAAAGAAAAGGACATTGTGGGCGAGATTGAACACCTTTTTTATGTGTTAAGCTGAGGCCTCGTTTAGCTGAGGATTTCGACTTAGGCCTAACAGCTCAGCACACCCACAAATAAATCTCCTTGCGCGCACCACTGTCAGCAAAAATAACAAAATTAGCACGCAAGATTAAGAACGAAGTGAATTTAATTAACTTGGTTAGCTTTTCAAGCAATATATTCGAGAGAAAGAGCACACATGTTCGGCTCGAAATAATCGTAAGAGAAGAACAATAAATCTAAGGCACCCCACTTCATCGGAAGAAGGGGCGCGACAACGCATGGATTCATACCTTGAGTCGACGCGGGCTCGTAGAAGGGCGGCCGCGCCTCGAGGATGCCGGCGACGTCTCCACCTCGGTATCACATGTGACTGCTTCTCGACGGGCGGTACGCCGCGCCATGTAGAATATCTATCAAAAGAGGAGAGCCCGATGACGCTACTGACGCCTCAACCTTGATAGCACCGGCCTGTTGCTCCGCACTGAGATGCGCCACATGCAAGATTTAGCGGATGCGCCAATTTCAGAGATATGTCATGATCGTTGTAACAAATTTCACCGTGATGATGATTTGATCCTGCACTCGGCCTTGAACACAAGTACTAGTACGAGTCTCACAATTTTTTTATCATTATACTTTGCGAGATTTAGCGGATGCGCCAATTTTAGAGATATGTCATGATCGTTGTAACGAATTTCAACGTGATGATGATTTGATCCTGCGATCGGCCTTGAACATAAGTACTAGTACATTCTCACAATTTTTTTATCATTATATTTGCGAGATTTAGCGGATGCGCCAAATTCAGAGATAGATCATGATCATGGTAACACACTTTTCAATGTAATGATGATTTGATGTTGCACTCCACCTTGAACATAAGTCCTAGTACGGTCTCACAATTTTTTTATCATTATACTTTGCAAGTTTTAGCGGATGCGCCCATTTTCAGAGGTAGATCATGATCATGGTAACAAATTTTAAACGTGATGATGATTTGATGTTGCACTCGACCTTGAACAGAAGTACTACTACTGTCTCACAATTTCTTTATCATTATACTTTGCCAGATTTAGCGGATGCGCCAAATTTAGAGATAGATCATGATCATGGTAACAAATTTTCAACGTGATGATGATTTGATGTTGCACTCGGGCTTGAACATAAGTACTAGTACGGTCACTCAAAATTTTAGCATTATACTTTGCAACGGATGCACCAATTTCAGGTGCATGTCACCAGATCTGTGTCCGATGATGATCATGGTAGTAACCGATGTTCAACTTGATGATGATTTGATTTTACGGTCGGCCTTGAACAGAGGTACTAGTACGGTCTCACAATTTTTTATCATTATACTTGGACCTTAGCGAAATTCAAAATCTCATAGCGGCAAAACTTCCCGCCCACAAAATACAAAAATTTCACACGCTTCCAAATTCCGATTCTACCCCTGTGGAGATGACAGCAAAGTCGGTTGGTGGGGGGTCTGGCCGTCATTTTTTGGATCACCACCTCCCTAGCCCCGGATACCCTCCCAAAAAAATTCATTTCCCTCAGTCTCTCATCTGAGACCACCCACCGGAACTTCCCAAGTCCCTCTCTCTACCACCTCCACGACCACCGCACCGGAACATCCCCGCCGGACTTCCCTGGCCTACCCGAGCCCTCGCGATCCTCGTCATCCGGCTGCCTGCCGGAGCCGCTTCATCGACGCCGTCATCAACCGGACCGGATCATCCCCGCCGAACCTCGAAACCATATGCTCATCCGGCGAGTCTACCGTAGTCGCTTCAGCTGCGGTATCGTCCACCCCACCGGAGCCGCTTCGCCGGATCCGTCGTCCACCGCATCGGATCTTGCTCACCGACACCGCTGTGCATGAACCGGATCTGCTTCACCCGCGCCGTGCATGATCTAAACTCTTCTACTCGTCGCTTTTCTATTGCTTGCCCGCAAGTTCTTGTTTAATCTTGGGGGAACCTGTTTGTGCTAACGACGCGCCGTTACGTTTTTGCGAGATGAGATGAGTAATCATGAAGTGTAATGGCCGTCTCTCCAACCCCAAGTAGCACATGTAGCGTACTTCATCACCGGATCTATCAACCCCGGGAAGATCTGCTTGTGACTCCCACGAGTGCTTCTCCTAATGTAAGTCCCTTGTTTTAGCGCCATGTTACGGGTTCGGATGCTTGTTTGTCCGAAGCTCTTTTAGTTCATTCCTAGCTATGACCGTAACACGTTGCTATTTTCTACTTCATTGCTAACTTTAAGCGATTGAACATTTTGGTTTGCATTCCCTGCTCTGTAGATGTAGCCATCATAACTTCTATCTTGCTCAGTCGTTGTTACAAAAATTATAGGAATTATAGTAACATCCTGCTATTATTTAGTTCACAACCAATTTTAAGTAATTGCACATGTTGGTTCGCATTCCCTGCTCTATAGCTTTTGGCATCGTAACTTCTATATTTGGTTTACATTCCCTGCTCTGTAGATCTAGCCATCATAAATTTATCTTACTCAGTCGTTGTTACAAAAATTATGGCCTGCTACTATGTTGTTTGTGCCAATTTTTTACTCCTTGAACATGTTGGCTTGCATTCCCTGTACTACAGGTGATGCCATTGTTTTGTATCTAGTTCATTGTAAGCTAACAAAGTAAGGACTTAGTTTGGCATGCTATCACTCTGCTATCTAGTCTGTAGTACAAATAAACTTGTCATACTACTAGATAATAATTTTGCGTGCCATCTTGTTCTTCAAAAGCTGCATTATTGACTTGTTTCTACGACTTGGCATGACGCTCACATATGGAAAGCTGAACATATTGGTTTGCATTCCCTCTTATACAAGTTCATAGGTGATCCCACTATATTACGTATCCGGTCCATCCTAAGCTCCGGCATTAACTATCCTCTATGTGTTGCTCATTACAAGTTTATATCCCGAAACATCTTGATTTGCATCCCCTTCACTATAAGTTCAGGAGTATTATTTAGTTCACGGCCAAAATTAAGTAATTGCACTTGGCACATGTTGGTTCACATTCCCTCCTTTTTAGCTTTTGCCATCGTAACTTCTATTTTTGGTTTACATTCCCCTGCTCTGTAGATGTAGCCATCATAACTTCATCTTGCTCGGTCGTTGTTACAAAATTTATAGCCTGCTACTATGTTGTTCATGCCAATTTTGTACTCCTCGAACATGTTGGTTTGCATGGGACTCGACGATAGTAAGCCTGCTTGTTTCATTCTAACATGCTCTGTTATATTGGTTCGTTGGTATGCGGCATGCACTCTTTGTTTGCTTATTGTGCGCATTACAATGATCTTGTTATAACCACGAAATGATGAGTTCCAAATTCTTTGGCAAACAATATTGCGGTGTCTTTGCGTTTCCATTGTTGCTTGTCTTAACTTGTAATGTCTTTGTTTCGGATATAGGTCTTTGCATTGACAACTTAAAAGATTGCCGGATCGCTTCATTGTATTGCTAGGTTTAATTACCATTCAACTTCTCCGGGTTACGTAATATTTTTTCAAAGCCTTGCAGTGATGTAATATTTAGTTAGTTTTTATAGTTCTTTCGCGCATTTTTTCTTTGGTGCTTGTGGTAAGTGAGGCTATCCGAGCAAATCAATGCTTGCGTAAATATTCTCGATATCTAAATCACGAATTCCCATCCCTTAAACGGCATTAAGCGAAATCACATATGTGCTTGGCTCGCAAAATCCTAAAGCGCCTATTACGCCGGCATATAAACGACAACTAAACGGGTCGGCCCGCTTACTTATTGGGCCAACCCATTTGATTTCTTGTGGACCCCACACTCTAATTGGGCCGGCCCCTTGCTTTAAGGTGGACCCCGCCCATTGCGGGCCGGCCCACTAACTAGTTGGGCCAGCCCAATTGCTTTTGTGGTGGACCCCACATACTAAATGGGCCGGCCCTTTAAGACGAAAGTGGGACCCACCAGTGTTTTTGCCCGGCCCACTCTCTTGTTGGGCCGGCCCACTTGCTATATGGTGGACCCCACGTACTAAACGGGCCGGCCCTTTAAGACGAAAGTGGGACCCACCAGTGTTTTGGCCGGCCCGCTAGCGTGTTGGGCCGGCCTACTTGCTATATGGTGGACCCCACGTACTAAATGGGCGGCCCTTTAAGACGAAAGTGGGACCTACTCGTGTTTTTGGCCGGCCCACCATCTTGTTGGGCGGCCCACTGCTATATGGTGGACCCCACATACTAAATGGGCTGGCCCTTTAGCGGGAAAGTGGGACCCACTGTGTTTTGGCCGGCCCACTATCTTGTTGGGCGGCCCGCTTACTATATGGTGGACCCCACATACTAAATGGGCCGACCCTTTAGCTGGAAAGTGGGACCCACCTATGTTTTTGGCCGGCCCACTATCTTGTTGGGCCGGCCCACTTGCTATATGGTGGACCCCACATACTAAATGGGCTGGCCCTTTAACGGGAAAGTGGGACCCACCGGTGCTTTTGGCCGGCCCACTAGCTTGTTGGGCCGGCCCATTTGATCTAATGTGGACCCCGCGTACTAAATGGGCCGGCCCGATAGCGAGGAAAGTGGGTCCCACATGCTAGTGGGCCGGCCCACTAACTTCTTGGGCCGGCCCGGTTAGCTTTAATGTGGACCCCACTTTGTAAATGGGCGGCCCGATAACGAGAAAGTGGATCCCACATGTCTTGTGGGCCGGCCCTTTTGCCTGTTGACCGGTCAAACGAGTGCATTCGGCCGGCCCACATGCTTAGTGGGCCGGCCCATTAAAGTTTTGACCGATCAACCTTAGAGGTTAGGCCCGGTCCACGTAACTAATGGACCGGCCCGGCTATATAGTTGACCGGTCAAACTAAGTCGGCTGGCCCGGCCCGCAAACTTAAATGGCCGGCCCGCTTAAGACGTGGCGAGGCCTCGTGTGGGCCTACCATCTACCACGGGGTTTCGGCCGGTTAACGCCGTTAGCGCCGGTTAACGGCGTACGCCACGTGTCGGTTGCATGACGTCGGCGGTCAACGGGCACCGGAAACACTTGGGCAACGGTCCGATTTTCCATGGCGGAAGGGCGCCCAAGCGCGACGGACCGAAAAAATAGTCGTAGGACTTTGCCTGACGCAGTTTCCACAACAGAACCCATATCGTCGGGTTAGGCACATAGGCGACGAAAAATACCCCTTAGCGGACGATTTTGAGACGTTGTCTATCAGAACTTTTCTTGTAGTGTCAGGATATAGAGGATCCTGGGTAGAGACACCACCTCTAGTTGTTACTTCATAAGCATGTTTCTCTTTAGAATTATTTTGTAATAAGTCATTTTGCACTTTAGTGAGTTGATCAATTTGAGTTTGAACCATTTGAAAATGTTTAACAAGCATCTTAACATCATTGGAGGTTCTCTCCACAATATCATGCAAATTGCTAATAGCTTGAGAATTTTCCATTAGATGATTCTCTACTCTCATATTAAAATTTTCTTGCTTAACAATATAATTATCAAACTCATCTAAGCATTGCGCGAGGAGGTTTTGAATACGGAATATCTTCCCTAGTAAAGCGGCCGAAGGGAGTTTACCTCAATCATGGATGAAGGGGGAATTATCTCACATATATCTTCTATGGGAGGTAGATTCTTCACATCTTCAGATTTAATACCTTTCTCCTTGAGAGACTTCTTGGCTTCCCTCATATCTTCATCATTGAATTTAATTAAACCCCTCTTCTTCAATATTGGCGTTGGAATTGGTTCAGGCGTAGTCCAATCATCATGATTCCGGCTTATTTTAGCCAATAATTCTTCAGCTTCGTCAGGAGTTATTTTCCTGAAAACACAACCAGCACAACTATCCAAATATGCCCTAGACTCAATGGTTAGTCCACTATAAAATATATCAAGTAGATCATTCTTTTCTAAATCATGCCCAGGTCGAGCTACGATAAGAGAACAAAATCTTGCCCAAGCCTCGGGCAATTTCTCCTCATCTCCCTGGTCAAATCTATAAATTTTCACGTAAAGCAACATGTTGAGCACTAGCAGGAAAGTATTTTCGAAAGAAAACATCACGCAAATCAGTTGGACTTTTAATAGAACCAGGAGGCAAATTATTATACCAAGTTTTAGCATCATCCTTTAATGAGAAAGGAAAAATTTTAGCGACAAAATAAGTACGCATCTTGGTATCATCAGAAAACAAGCTACTCATAGAAGAAAGTTCAATCATGTGTTCTACGAGCACTTTCTTTTTCAGTACCACAAAAGGGTGCTTTCTCTACAATAGCTATATGAGATAGATCAAGAGAAAAATCATAATCTTTATCCTTAATGCATATAGGAGATGTGGCAAATTTAGGATCGGGAGATAACTTATGTCTAACGAGTATATTGTGTGAGAAACTTTTTAATTTTACTTGCATCAGCAGTAGCATTGCATCTATTAATAAGATCATCATTAAGCTCCACATAATATTCATCAGGATCATCACTAGAATAATCAAGTTCAGGTGAATTAACAGGTGTAGTAACATCAGGAGTTTCAGCATTTTCAATTTGTCTAGACCTAGCAATTGTAGCATCTAGAAAGGATCCCAATGAACCACTATCATCAAGCACATCAGAGACATTATCAATATTATGAGAGTTTTCAGATTCAGCAGAAGTACCAGCAAGTGAAGCTTGTGGCGGTGAAACAAGTTTATCAATCACAGATGGTGAATCAAGGGCAGCAGAGGTACTCAGAGTTGTACCTTTTCTTGTAGTGGATGGTAATATGGCGACTTTAGGATCGCGAGTTTTACCCATGATGGAGAATTTGCAGCGAATAATATCAATCCAAGTGAACTTCCAAATAAAGCTATGCTCCCCGGCAACGGCGCCAGAAAACAGTCTTGATGACCCACAAGTATAGGGGATCGCAGCAGTCTTTGCGGGTAGTAAAACTCAATTTATTGATTCGACACAAGGGGAGACAAAGAATACTTGAAAGCCTTAACAGCAGAGTTGTCAATTCAGTCTGCACACGGAAACAGACTTGCTCGCAAAAGTTTATCGGTAGTAACAGTTTTATAGCGAGTAGCTGTAGTGAAATAACGATGAGCGAGTAACAGAGACAACGGTAGTGATTATAGCAAACATCAGGATTAAAATATCGTAGGCACGGGGACGGATAACGGGCGTTGCATGGATGAGAGAAACTCATGTAACAATCAAGCGGGGCATTTGCGAGATAATAATAAAACGGTGTCTAAGTACAAAGCAATCAATAGGCATGTGTTCCAATTATAGTCGTACGTGCTCGCAATGAGAAACTTGCACAACATCTTTTGTCCTACCAGCCGGTGGCAGCCGGGCCTCAAGGGAATCTACTTGGATATTAAGGTACTCCTTTTAATAGAATACCGGAGCAAAGCATTAACACTCCGTGAACACATGTGATCCTCACATCACTACCATCCCCTCCGGTTGTCCCGATTTACGTCACTTCGGGGCCATTGGTTCCGGACAGCGACATGTGTATACAACTTGCGAGGTAAGACCATAAACAATGAATATCATGATGAAATAATAACATGTTCAGATCTGAGATCATGGCACTCGGGCCCTAGTGACAAGCATTAAGCATAACAAGTTGCAACAATATCATCAAAGTACCAATTACGGACACTAGGCACTATGCCCTAACAATCTTATACTATTACATGACCAATCTCATCCAATCCCTACCATCCCATTCAGCCTACAGCGGGGGAATTACTCACACATGGATGGGGGAAACATGGCTGGTCGATGGAGAGGCGTCGGTGGTGATGATGGCGATGATCTCCTCCAATTCCCCGTCCCGGCGGAGTGCCAGAACGGAGACTTCTGGCTCCCGAGACGGAGTTTCGCGATGTGGCGGCGTTCTGGAGGGTTTTTGGCGACTTCGACTTCTCTCCGTGCGTTTTTAGGTCGAAGGCGATAAGTAGTCCGAAGGAGGGCGTCGGAGGCCGGCCGAGGGGGCCACACGCTAGGGCCGCGCGCCCCCCTCCTGGGCCGCGCCGCCCTAGGGTGTGGGGCCCTCGGGCCTCCACCTGACTTGCTCTTCTGGCTCCGTGAGTCTTCTGGGAAAATAGGGCCTTCTGTATAAATTCCGAGGTTTTTCCTGAAAGTTGGATTTCTGCACAAAAACGAGACACCAGAATAGTTCTGCTGAAAACAGCGTTAGTCCGTGTTAGTTGCATCCAAAATACACAAATTAGAGGCAAAACAATAGCAAAAGTGTTCGGGAAAGTGGATACGTTTTGGACGTATCAGTCCCCAGCTGCATCGATTCAATGGCGGTTGATTGATTTGTATCTCTCTTTTTTGGCCATCATGGACAAAATTGGTCGGTTTTAATCTACGCGGGATCATTTATCCACAGTCAACAACCAGAAGAAATCCTCTTGCCCTAACACACATATGTGTTGCCTCAGCCTTTCTTGGTTGGTGCAGCCGTCCTCGCCACTTCAGCCGCTGCCGCCTTTCCTCCTGACGCAAAAGCACTCGTATGTCTGCCGCTTCTGCCTTTCCCGCCCGGCTTATCTGCCCACGTAGTATCACATGTGCCACCGCTAGGTGTTGAGGAAGAGTTAGGATTACTACGCCAAACAGATAATGATCACAATCTCGCAGGTGAATGTTTGTAGTGCTAATTGCATAACTGATCTCGATATGAGATGGTCCTATGTGGACTAAATATGTCCAAATCTGTCCACGGTGGCAAAAAAAAAGAGTAAAAACCAGTCAACCATCATTAAATCGTTATCAGGGACCAAAATTAGACTTAATTAAGAGTTTGAGAGCAGCTTTAGATCAAAACAGAGTTAATGTATCAAAGTTAAATTTCTGCAAGACATGAGGGATTAAAAATGCACTTAACTCTAAAATTGGTTCATGCAGGCGAATATGTGGATCAGGTTCCATACAACTTTTTATCCGGTGAACCAGAGAGGTTCTTTTGTGTGAACCGCAAAAATCTTGGACTAGATAGTTTTCTCCTCCAAGAACAAGCTAGAGCTAAGAGATGCATTTTCCAGGAATGGTTCCGTTGTTGTTAGGGCATCTCCAGCGGCGCTATGCACGGTCGCTGAGCGACCGTTTTCGTCCGCCGTGACCGGAAATGCGTCTGGCACCACCTCCAGCGGGGCGAGCAAAGTGACCGGGCCGTCCGTGGAGACGCAAACCTGGCCCAAATATGCGCCTCGGGTGCGTCTCCGCGGACGTCCGGAAAGTGTCCGCTCGCGTCTGGCGGACGTTTCGTCGGGCCCGCCTGGCAGCGACTCTGCGTCGATGCGTCTTCTCAAACGCGCCAGTGACTGCGCCGCTGCGTCGCTTCGGCAGCTTGCGCCACGTTAATGGCGATGCCTCGGCTGCCGAGCGGCCGCAGCCCACCCCCGCCAACCACGTTAATGGCGACGCCACGCGTCCCGCGACCACCGCATGCCTCTGGCCTATATAAAGGGGGCGCGCGTTCTTCTTCCTCATCCACTCCTCTAAAGAAACCCTAGCCGCCACAAAGCTCGATCGTAGCGCCGCCTAGGTGTTCCTGCGACGCATCCAGGCCCGCGAGGAAGTTCGTGGCCGGTCCTGGTGGCCAGCGAGGCGGTCGAGGCCGCGGCCCTGGGCGCCCCCGGGGCCGGGGAAGGGGCCGCCGTGGTGGAGCAGCTACGGCCCCACGCTCGTCGTCGCCTGCGCCCTCCTCGTCTTCGCGGGACGACCGGCTGCTTCGAGTTCCTCCTCCGCATCGACGACGACCCACTCGGCATCAAGCGGCTCCCGGACAAGTTCGCCGAGTTCGTCGATGGCGTCGAGCCGGCGCATTTGCAGCTACGGGAGGCCAGCTGCAACTTGTACCGCTGGCCCGTGGAGGTCCTGTTCGATGGGCAGGGCAAGATGTACCTGCACACGGGGTGGGACAAGTTCGCCCGTGACCTCGCGCTCGAGCTCGGCTGCCAGCTCACATTCCTCTACGAGGGGGACGGCGAGATGACCGTCAAGATGTTCGACGACACAACCTGCCGCAGGCACTACCACACCGACGAATCTGACTCGGACACTGATAGTTAGAACTTAGAATGTTCTTTCTTTGCAGCGAATCTGGCTACGGGCCAGACGAAGCCAGTAGTGGAGGTCTCTGTCTGTTCTTCCTCGGTAGAACCAACAAGGGCACCGTCTCCTCCCGCTGGATTTTTCAGTTTGGGTGATTGGGTGTGCCCTCGAATGTTCTTTCTTGGCAGCGAACATACGGAAATCAACACAACTGGTTTATTTTTTTAAAATGTTATATTTGTGTCAATCATGGTTCAAACTATGTGTTAGTTTGTGTAAACCATGTTCCAAACTATGTGTTAGTTTGTGTAAAATTATGTTTCAATATGTAATATTTGGAACTATGTTTAAATGGAGAAGAGGAAAAAAAATGCATCGCCCGCTGGAGTAGCCCCCAGACGCAAACGAACGCGTGGACAAAATCGATCATTTTAACGTCCGCAGCACGACGCAAACGAATGCTCACGGACATTAAAATACGTCGGCGACGCTGGAGATGTCCTTATGCTATGAAGCGCTGATGAAGTTGAAGACGAAATGAACACAGACCCTGGCACAGTGGCACGTTGGCATTACGTCACACGGCAACACGTACCGACTGGTGTTTGGTCGCCGATCCACCAAGGCAAAAGGTTGACGGTCGGTGTGGTGAGAGCTGCATTCGCGTCATCAAAAGCAGGCAAGCGGCCAACGGAAGGTCGGGGCGGTGGGTCAACGAAAAGAGGAGATATATAGTGGTAGGCGGGAAAAATAGAGGAAATATAGTGGTAGGCTGATGCTGAAGACCCCCAACAACCACCCTCGGAATGGGTTGGGAACTTGGGATGCCGGACAAAGTTTTGACGGTCATGTTAAGCAAACGCTTGTTTTAGAGCATCTCCAGCCGTGTCCCCCAAAGCGTCTCCCAAATCGTGCTGGATTGAGCGTTTGGGGGACGTGTTTTGTTCGTGCCGCGTTTGGAGACGTCGCTCCTCAGTCGCGTCCACCAAACGCCGCCCCAAACATTAAAAATAATTTAAATAGATAGAATAAAACTCTTTAATAATATTCAAATCGGTTCAACATAAACAAATTACATATAAAACTTCGAAAAAACATAATTAAATTACATATAAATTATTTTAAACTACTACTTCTTCTTCTTCGATGATGGCCCCGCCTCGTCGTCGTCGTCGTCACGGTGGCGCTTCCTGCTCGTCACCTCTTCCGAATAGGCGGTGTCGGCCGACGCGTCGGAGTCCTCCTCGTTGTCGCCGGTGCTCGCCGGCTGCGCCTTGGCCTTGGCCTTGGCCTTGGCGGTATTGGCCTTCGCGTCCGCCTCCGCCTTCGCACGGGCCACCGCCGCCTCCTCTGACCCTTCTTCCTCCGCGTCCTCCTCCACGCCCATCCATTCCTCCGCGCTGTCAAGTGGCGGGAGGGAATCGTCGTCGGCTGTCGGGCGTCGGAGCTTTCTCCCACCAATGGCGCCATCCAGCAGGCTTTCCCTCGCTGGAGGTGTCGGACGGGAGCTCGGAGATGTAGCTCATCGTCGCTGGAGGTGTCGGATGCGGCCGGTGAAGAACCAAATGCGCCGACGTACGGGTCTTATTGAGCGCGGATGAACGGCGGCGCAGAAGTCCAAAAGACCAGCGGTTGCTCTTCCGAGGAGTCCTGACTCCATTCCGGCGGTTGCCGCGTCGTCGACGCGGTTGCCAATGCGACGGTTCCGCTTCCCGGAAAACTGCGCCGTCGCTACGTAGGCGGCGGCTGAGCTTCCGAGCCGCTGACGCGTCGGGCCCGCGTCGGTTCGCCTCGCTTTTCGTTGTGTCCGGCGTGCCGGGCGTCCCACGTGGGACGGGGGACGGGCTCGGGGCGCCGGACACCGTATCTGGCCGCGCCGGACAAAAATGGGCTTTGGGGGACGTGGCTGGAACGTATTTTTTGTCCGGCGCGCCCCAAATCCCTTTGGGGGACGCGGCTGGAGATGCTCTTAGTCTTTTAGAAGGCCTGGTGACGGTTGTTTTTGCCTTTTGCCCTTAATAGCCGATTTAGGAGGGCTATTGGACTTGCACACGACCTAAAATTAACGATGTCCGATGAAAAAAGGACAAGTGCAGAAATAGTGATGGAAACCGCAGACAAGGCGTTTTGGATGCTCATGGGTTTTGAAATAATTTCTAAATGCATTTCAAACGTGAAACAGAAAAATTAGAAGAAATACTACATATCGGTATTCTATGTGCGCGCAGAGCCGTTTTCCGAAAAACAATATTATTTATGTACTTTGTATAAGACTTTTTTTTCTCTTTTTATACACTGGACACGCAAAAAATGTAGTTTTCCACAAGACCCAAGACTTGGTGTGCACACATATAGAATGCCGACTTTGACAGTGGAATTAATTTTGTTCAGAATTGTTGGACAACGTAAAATATTTTTTCAATGACAGAGGCACATGCACCCAAGATTTTTTTTAAAGTGAGTTTCCGGGAATCCGCATGGTTCACAAGTAGAGTAGAGTTAAGATATTTCCGTGTAGGCAATGTGTTGTTTGGATTCCCATTTCTTATGCGCAGTAGACGAAGAGCTTCTAGATGAACAAACTCGTGGCGGATGTGCCATGTTTTAATTTCCTCAGTCCTCGATACGGCATCCGCACAAACACTTCTTTCTTGAGAACCAACCTGTGGTTGGATGGTTAGGAAGAGCGATGGCACTGCACGGCCAGGAGTTGAATCCACAGATTTGACACTTTGGTGTCTCATAAAGGCGGAATATTATTCGGTGGGAGCGGCGTTAACGTCGGCGATGAGAGCGCTGTGGTGACTTCGTCAATCTCAAGACCAGCCGGATCGGTTCTTCAACGTCGATCTCTTGGAGGTGCTCATAGGGGTAGGGTGTGCGTGTATGCGTTCATAGGGGTGAGTGTGTGCGCGTATGTATGAGCGTCTTTGATTGTGCTTGTGTTTCGCAAAAAAAAAAA
>NW_025900966.1:0-81974 GCF_022539505.1 Lolium rigidum | reverse complement strand
GATCCCGCCAAAATCCGCACGATATCGATTCTGAGACGCCCTCCGACACGACGTGCGCGAAGAATCACACACGTGATGCCAGAGGAATTAACACGAGCGGTAACATTACAACAGGATTACAATAGAGCCCACAAGATACATATATTACAACAACGACTCCAACGAGTCAAGATACAAATATACAATACAAAGATCCGAATCATACAGAAGATCGAATATGTCCGAGTACGGACAAGATACAAATTGGACTAAGAGTCCTGAAGATAACCAGTGGCGTCCATAACCCTGCCCAGGCCAAGCCGGAAGGGTAACCTTGCTAACGTCGTCATCTCGTACCTGTCAAAGTCGGGCCATCGGTTGCCGACAAAAGGGAGGGAGCAAAAGAGAAAGGGAAAAGGCGAGAGTAAGTACCAAGGAACGAACTCCGGCACGTACTTAGCGAGACTAGAAATGGCTATGCTCGCCGAGAGAGTATATATATATATCGCCTGGGGCTATATGGTAGGTTTAGCGGCAACAAAACTATAACCAATAGAGACACGCTACAACATCCGTCTAATCAGAGAAGGTAAGAGAGCGCATAAGGTAACAGATAAAAATACTACACAAACATAACCCAGCCGATTACACATATCCCCTTCAACAATTGCGAAGAGGCAATGTAAAAGGAACTCAACGGTGGAAATTTTTTATTAGGTAGCCATTGTAATAATGCTATATTACTACGCAAGTTATTAGCAATTTATTAGCATCAACATAAAGGTGTAAGTTGTTCTATGATCGAGTTAAACAGCTCCAAGTCGTCCATAACCGCGGACACGGCTTATCGATAAGATGTACACCCTGCAGGGGTTGCCCAAATGTAACCATACGCATGCTCGACCCACTTACGACAGGTGGATGTCTCACAACAAGACCGTTCCCAGTTCAACAAGAAAGTCTAGGGGGGGCACCCAACTAAGCTACCCGTGACGAAGTCCGACCGTACTCTGAAGCAGACTCAGAGGTTTGCGCCGGCGGCTAGGCGTGCAAACCACACGCTTCGCTAAACGTCCCGCAAGGTACGATACAGAATATAAACACCCGAAGGCAACATGAAGTAAACACCCGAAGGCAACAGTAATTAAAGCATGGCATACATGGCATAGGCAAATAAAACCAAGGTTGTGGCCCCCTTTTCAACCGACTTGAGAAAAGGTAATGGGTGAGGGGGTCCCAATAATCGTCCCCACGTACGGGTAGAGCGCTCAATCTCGGAACGAGATAACAAGAACTCGGGTCCTAGGGGACATTAGCGAGTCAAAGTTCCGATGCTTTCGCAAAGGGGCTCACAGATGCCTCTGCTTACAATTTTAATTGTTAACAAGTAAGTAAAGCATGTGTATCTCCAACAACTGATATAGCATGTGATAACCTCCCAACAACCCAACATATCCCGATAACAAAATGAGATAAACAACAGAGCCTAAACACGCCTACGACTCGCAAGGCTCAAACATCAAGCAACGGCTATGGGTAAGGAATGATACATATAGGATTATTATGGTACACAAGTGGATAGGACACGTGACTCGATAAAGAAGCGCAACATAAGGATAGCAACGCGAGGGAGAGTGTATAATAGGTGAAGAGAGAGGGCTCGCCTGTGAAAAGCTGCAGAAGAACTTGTCGGAGAACTCGTCGTATCTCACATCAACACTTCGTGATCCTATCCGGGAAGAAGCAAATGCTACACAAACATACGGATGCAAATCTTACAACTACGGAATAAGAACCGGCATGAGCAAGGTAAGATATGCATGACATGGCAGATATGATACGATGCACTTATCCAATTAATCGGAGTCGGAATCCGGACAAACAATTATTAGGTTCAAGTTATTTTTCTACCCCGCATATTAAATGTTATTAGCATGGCAAGACATGGCATGGGTGAGCTACGCAAATTTAAATGGAACCGGGACACAATAAATAATTCCCGCACAATTCCATATTTAATATTAGGTGATTCGCTATTTATCCGAACCCACATATGCAATGCACAAGATGATAAGCGATGCACACATGATGATATGATAAATGCAACAAGTTATATAGCACATTTTAGAAAATAGGTTAAGGTTTGGGTCTCACGGTAGCGGAACCAAGGCGGTCGCCGGTTACGGGTTTCGAAGAGGAAGAAGGGGTTCGGTCTTCGAATCCGTGAAGGAGAACTTGGTGTTCCGTCTTCGGTGTCGGTGGCGGACTAGTATTGGCGCCTTCGGCTTCAATTGTCGATGGTGAACATGAAGTCATCGGGTCAATCTTCACATGTTGGACTTGATCCTTCGAGCGGTGTCTCGCAGTGTCTCACATGGAGTAGCAACACAACACCAGATTGAAGAATCGCGTAGGTAGACGAGCAGCAGCCGAACAAGGTGCAAAGCTACTGCGGAGATTTTATTTCCTGCAAAATGTGACCCTTTCAGGCAAAGGAACAAACAGGTGTTGGGCAAGACGTAAAACGTAGGCAGACGAAGACGTGCGCGAGGTTGGAGGTACTGCCGGGGCGACGGAGGACGAGCGGAGGAGGAGACAGGGACGTGGAGCTGCGGCACCAGGCCTGCTCGACGACGGCAAGCTCGGGCAGAAGGCCGGAGGGAGCAGTGGCACAACCACGGCGCAGGAGAAGGATGAGCTCGTGAAGGAGGACGAGGCCGACGTGGTCGCGCGCGTGGAGATCTTGGTGGCGTCGGCCGGCGCACGAGGAGGGGAGCCAGGAGCTCATGGAGGTCCTTCAGGAGGCGGCCGCGCCGGGTTTGACGGAGACGAGGCGATGCGGCCGGCGGCTGGAAAGAAGAGGTGGAGCAAGGGCTCGTGGACGGGGGCGCGCGTCGAGGTGGAGCAGGGGCCCGCGCGGAGGGACTGCCGGCGACAGAGCAGGGAGGAGGAGGCGCGGGCGCTCGCGTCGCTGCAGTCGCGTCGAGGAGAGGAGAAAGGGGACGACGGGGTCGGGACAGAGGAGAGACAGAGACAGAGGTGGGAGGACCCGATGGCGAAGGAAAAAGGATCAGGGGGGTTTTCGCAAAGAGGGTAGGGGCGGCGGCGGGGGGGGGGGGGGGGACTGCGAAAATGGCCAGGGTGGCCGGTGGGTTAGCTAGGGTTTGCCCTAACGGGCCAGACAGAGGCCGCCGGCTGGGCCTACTTGGGCCTGGCCGGATGGGAGGCTTGTCTCCCTTTTTTTTATTTTAAAAACTGTTTTCTTTTCTTTATTTTCCTGTTTAGTTATAAAGCATTTTAAAATAGTTTTGATATCAGAATAATAATAGAAAAATATAGATTTTGTTTTTGGGATGAAAATGAGAGAATAATTTTGGAAACCAAGATAAAGTATAATAAAATAATTTAGGGTTCAAAAATATGCATGATGCCATGATGACGCACAAAAGAAAAAGAACAAGCAAAATATAATAGGGGTACTACCCGGGGCCGTTACAATCGACACCACTAACAAGGAACCTCGCCCCGAGGTTCCACGTCCAGTACGGGGGAGAGAGGTGAACTAGCGGATCTTCGGGCGACGTGTCGATCTCCGCGACACCACTAACAAGAAGTCTTGCTCCAGCTTGGATGGTCGACACCACCAACAAGAAGTCGTTGTTCCGCTGTTGATGATGTGCTTCTGTCGAGAGTCTCGATTGCAAATGATCAGACGCCGTACACGAAGATGGAAGGAGTAAGAATCACATTGATCCACCCATTCAAGTAACAAGAGCGAATAATAAGAGTAGTCAGTATGGTCGTGACTCCATCCCGCACTCAAGGTATTACTCTGTACATGAATAAGAGAATCGTGTAACAGCTCCTGAATTCGATTGACGATATCGACAAGCATTGTCAGCGAATATTCGACGGAGCCAAAGAACAAAGAATTGTAGAAAAATCAGATAGGCATAGATGACATCAATGGAGAAGACGAAGGTTAGCCGCCGGTGATGTTCTTCTGTCAGAAAACTTCAGAGATCGGTCCTAATAGGTGAAGGCATAGATCGTCCAACCCACGTCGAAATCTAAGACTCGGAGAAGCAGATAAGAGAGAAGACTCAAAACTCGCGAAGGTAAGAGGAGAAAGAATATAGATAAGGAGAAAAACAGAGCTAATCAAATCTATCCAACGAATTTTAGAAAATAGTTTTGACACTAGACACAACGTCCGTTGGCAAGGTTATCCTACAGGCTGGACTAGTGGGGTACCGTCAACCTGAGCTCTGATACCAACTTGTGACGCCCGGAACCGGTACCATGAGGATTCCAGCGATCCCGCCAAAATCCGCACGATATCGATTCTGAGACGCCCTCCGACACGACGTGCGCGAAGAATCACACACGTGATGCCAGAGGAATTAACACGAGCGGTAACATTTCAACAGGATTACAATAGAGCCCACAAGATACATATATTACAACAACGACTCCAACGAGTCAAGATACAAATATACAATACAAAGATCCGAATCATACAAAAGATCGAATATGTCCGAGTACGGACAAGATACAAATTGGGCTAAGAGTCCTGAAGATAACCAGTGGCGTCCATAACCCTGCCCAGGCCAAGCCGGAAGGGTAACCTTGCTAACGTCGTCATCTCGTACCTGTCAAAGTCGGGCCATCGGTTGCCGACAAAAGGGAGGGAGCAAAAGAGAAAGGGAAAAGGCGAGAGTAAGTACCAAGGAACGAACTCCGGCACGTACTTAGCGAGACTAGAAATGGCTATGCTCACCGAGCGAGTATATATATATATATCGCCTGGGGCTATATGGTAGGTTTAGCGGCAGCAAAACTATAACCAATAGAGACACGCTACAACATCCGTCTAATCAGAGAAGGTAAGAGAGCGCATAAGGTAACAGATAAAAATACTACACAAACATAACCCAGCCAATTACACATATCCCCTTCAAAAATTGCGAAGAGGCAATGTAAAAGGCACTCAACGGTGGACAAATTTTATTAGGTAGCCATTGTAATAATGCTATATTACTACGCAAGTTATTAGCAATTTATTAGCATCAACATAAAGGTGTAAGTTGTTCTATGATCGAGTTAAACAGCTCCAAGTCGTCCATAACCGCGGACACGGCTTATCGATAAGATGTACACCCTGCAGGGGTTGCCCAAATGTAACCATACGCATGCTCGACCCACTTACGACAGGTGGATGTCTCACAACAAGACCGTTCCCAGCTCAACAAGAAAGTCTAGGGGGCCACCCAACTAAGCTACGAAGTCCGGCCGTACTCCGAAGCGGACTCAGAGGTTTGCGCCGGCGGCTAGGCGTGCAAACCACACGCTTCGCTAAACGTCCCGCAAGGTACAGTACAGAATATAAACACCCGAAGGCAACAGGAAGTAAACACCCGAAGGCAACAGTGATTAAAGCATGGCATACATGGCATAGGCAAATAAAACCAAGGTTGTGGCCCCCTTTTCAACTGACTTGAGAAAAGGTAATGGGTGAGGGGGGTCCCAATAATCGTCCCCACGTACGGGTAGAGCGCTCAATCTCGGAACAGATAACAAGAACTCGGGTCCTAGGGGACATTAGCGAGTCAAAGTTCCGATGCTTTCGCAAAGGGGCTCACAGATGCCTCTGCTTACAATTTTAGTTGTTAACAAGTAAGTAAAGCATGTGTATCTCCAACAACTGATATAGCATGTGATAACCTCCCAACAACCCAACATATCCCGATAACAAAACGAGATAAACAACAGAGCTTAAACACGCCTACGACTCGCAAGGCTCAAACATCAAGCAACGGCTATGGGTAAGGAATGATACATATAGGATTATTATGGTACACAAGTGGATAGGACACGTGACTCGATAAAGAAGCGCAACATAAGGATAGCAACGCGAGGGAGAGTGTATAATAGGTGAAGAGAGAGGGCTCGCTTGTGAAAAGCTGCAGAAGAACTTGTCGGAGAACTCGTCGTATCTCACATCAACACTTCGTGATCCTATCCGGGAAGAAGCAAATGCTACACAAACATACGGATGCAAATCTTACAACTACGGAATAAGAACCGGCATGAGCAAGGTAAGATATGCATGACATGGCAGATATGATACGATGCACTTATCCAATTAATCGGAGTCGGAATCCGGAAAAACAATTATTAGGTTCAAGTTATTTTTCTACCCCGCATATTAAATGTTATTAGCATGGCAAGACATGGCATGGGTGAGCTACGCAAATTTAAATGGAACCGGGACACAATAAATAATTCCCGCACAATTCCATATTTAATATTAGGTGATTCGCTATTTATCCGAACCCACATATGCAATGCACAAGATGATATGCGATGCACACATGAAGATATGATAAATGCAACAAGTTATATAGCACATTTTAGAAAATAGGTTAAGGTTTGGGTCTCACGGTAGCGGAACCAAGGCGGTCGCCGGTTACGGGTTTCGAAGAGGAAGAAGGGGTTCGGTCTTCGAATCCGTGAAGGAGAACTTGGTGTTCCGTCTTCGGTGTCGGTGGCGGACTAGTATTGGCGCCTTCGGCTTCAATTGTCGATGGTGAACATGAAGTCATCGGGTCAATCTTCACATGTTGGACTTGATCCTTCGAGCGGTGTCTCGCAGTGTCTCACATGGAGCAAGCAACACAACACCGGATTGAAGAATCGCGTAGGTAGACGAGCAGCAGCCGAACAAGGTGCAAAGCTACTGCGGAGATTTTATTTCCTGCAAAATGTGACCCTTTCAGGCAAAGGAACAAACAGGTGTTGGGCAAGACGTAAAACGTAGGCAGACGAAGACGTGCGCGAGGTTGGAGGTACTCGCCGGGGCAACGGAGGACGAGCGGAGGAGGAGACAGGGACGTGGAGCTGCGGCACCAAGCCTGCTCGACGACGGCAAGCTCGGGCAGAAGGCCGGAGGGAGCAGCGGCACAGCCACGGCGCAGGAGAAGGATGAGCTCGTGAAGGAGGACGAGGCCGACGTGGTCGCGCGCATGGAGATCTTGGTGGCGTCGGCCGGCGCACGAGGAGGGGAGCCAGGAGCTCGTGGAGGTCCTTCAGGAGGCGGCCGCGCCGGGTTTGACGGAGACGAGGCGATGCGGCCGGCGGCTGGAAAGAAGAGGTGGAGCAAGGGCTCGTGGACGGGGGCGCGCGTCGAGGTGGAGCAGGGGCCCGCGCGGAGGGACTGCCGGCGACAGAGCAGGGAGGAGGAGGCGCGGGCGCTCGCGTCGCTGTAGTCGCATCGTGGAGAGGAGAAAGGGGACGACGGGGTCGGGACGGAGAGACAGAGAGGTGGGAGGACCCGATGGCGAAGGAAAAAGGATCAGGGGGGTTTTCGCAAAGAGGGTAGGGGCGGCGGCGGGGGGGTGGACTGCGAAAATGGCCAGGGTGGCCGGTGGGTTAGCTAGGGTTTGCCCTAACGGGCCAGACAGAGGCCGCCGGCTGGGCCTACTTGGGCCTGGCCGGATGGGAGGCTTGTCTCCCTTTTTTTATTTTAAAAACTGTTTTCTTTTCTTTATTTTCCTGTTTAGTTATAAAGCATTTTAAAATAGTTTTGATATCAGAATAATACTAGAAAAATATAGATTTTGTTTTTGGGATGAAAATGAGAGAATAATTTTGGAAACCAAGATAAAGTATAATAAAATAATTTAGGGTTCAAAAATATGCATGATGCCATGATGACGCACAAAAGAAAAAGAACAAGCAAAATATAATAGGGGTACTACCCGGGGCCGTTACAATCGACACCACTAACAAGGAACCTCGCCCCGAGGTTCCACGTCCAGGTACGGGGGAGAGAGGTGAACTAGCGGATCTTCAGGCGACGTGTCGATCTCCGCGACACCACTAACAAGAAGTCTTGCTCCAGCTTGGATGGTCGACACCACCAACAAGAAGTCGTTGTTCCGCTGTTGATGATGTGCTTCTGTCGAGAGTCTCGATTGCAAATGATCAGACGCCGTACACGAAGATGGAAGGAGTAAGAATCACATTGATCCACCCATTCAAGTAACAAGAGCGAATAATAAGAGTAGTCAGTATGGTCGTGACTCCATCCCGCACTCAAGGTATTACTCTGTACATGAATAAGAGAATCGTGTAACAGCTCCCAGAATTCTGATTGACGATATCGACAAGCATTGTCAGCGAATATTCGACGGAGCCAAAGAACAAAGAATTGTAGAAAAATCAGATAGGCATAGATGACATCAATGGAGAAGACGAAGGTTAGCCGCCGGTGATGTTCTTCTGTCAGAAAACTTCAGAGATCGGTCCTAATAGGTGAAGGCATAGATCGTCCAACCCACGTCGGAATCTAAGACTCGGAGAAGCAGATAAGAGAGAAGACTCAAAACTCGCGAAGGTAAGAGGAGAAAGAATATAGATAAGGAGAAAAACAGAGCTAATCAAATCTATCCAACGAATTTTAGAAAATAGTTTTGACACTAGACACAACGTCCGTTGGCAAGGTTATCCTACAGGCTGGACTAGTGGGGTACCGTCAACCTGAGCTCTGATACCAACTTGTGACGCCCCGGAACCGGTACCATGAGGATTCCAGCGATCCCGCCAAAATCCGCACGATATCGATTCTGAGACGCCCTCCGACACGACGTGCGCGAAGAATCACACACGTGATGCCAGAGGAATTAACACGAGCGGTAACATTTCAACAGGATTACAATAGAGCCCACAAGATACATATATTACAACAACGACTCCAACGAGTCAAGATACAAATATACAATACAAAGATCCGAATCATACAAAAGATCGAATATGTCCGAGTACGGACAAGATACAAATTGGGCTAAGAGTCCTGAAGATAACCAGTGGCGTCCATAACCCTGCCCAGGCCAAGCCGGAAGGGTAACCTTGCTAACGTCGTCATCTCGTACTGTCAAAGTCGGGCCATCGGTTGCCGACAAAAGGGAGGGAGCAAAAGAGAAAGGGAAAAGGCGAGAGTAAGTACCAAGGAACGAACTCCGGCACGTACTTAGCGAGACTAGAAATGGCTATGCTCACCGAGCGAGTATATATATATATCGCCTGGGGCTATATGGTAGGTTTAGCGGCAGCAAAACTATAACCAATAGAGACACGCTACAACATCCGTCTAATCAGAGAAGGTAAGAGAGCGCATAAGGTAACAGATAAAAATACTACACAAACATAACCCAGCCAATTACACATATCCCCTTCAAAAATTGCGAAGAGGCAATGTAAAAGGCACTCAACGGTGGACAAATTTTATTAGGTAGCCATTGTAATAATGCTATATTACTACGCAAGTTATTAGCAATTTATTAGCATCAACATAAAGGTGTAAGTTGTTCTATGATCGAGTTAAACAGCTCCAAGTCGTCCATAACCGCGGACACGGCTTATCGATAAGATGTACACCCTGCAGGGGTTGCCCAAATGTAACCATACGCATGCTCGACCCACTTACGACAGGTGGATGTCTCACAACAAGACCGTTCCCAGTTCAACAAGAAAGTCTAGGGGGGCCACCCAACTAAGCTACGAAGTCCGGCCGTACTCCGAAGCGGACTCAGAGGTTTGCGCCGGCGGCTAGGCGTGCAAACCACACGCTTCGCTAAACGTCCCGCAAGGTACAGTACAGAATATAAACACCCGAAGGCAACAGGAAGTAAACACCCGAAGGCAACAGTAATTAAAGCATGGCATACATGGCATAGGCAAATAAAACCAAGGTTGTGGCCCCCTTTTCAACTGACTTGAGAAAAGGTAATGGGTGAGGGGGGTCCCAATAATCGTCCCCACGTACGGGTAGAGCGCTCAATCTCGGAACGGATAACAAGAACTCGGGTCCTAGGGGACATTAGCGAGTCAAAGTTCCGATGCTTTCGCAAAGGGGCTCACAGATGCCTCTGCTTACAATTTTAGTTGTTAACAAGTAAGTAAAGCATGTGTATCTCCAACAACTGATATAGCATGTGATAACCTCCCAACAACCCAACATATCCCGATAACAAAACGAGATAAACAATAGAGCTTAAACACGCCTATGACTCGCAAGGCTCAAACATCAAGCAACGGCTATGGGTAAGGAATGATACATATAGGATTATTATGGTACACAAGTGGATAGGACACGTGACTCGATAAAGAAGCGCAACATAAGGATAGCAACGCGAGGGAGAGTGTATAATAGGTGAAGAGAGAGGGCTCGCCTGTGAAAAGCTGCAGAAGAACTTGTCGGAGAACTCGTCGTATCTCACATCAACACTTCGTGATCCTATCCGGGAAGAAGCAAATGCTACACAAACATACGGATGCAAATCTTACAACTACGGAATAAGAACCGGCATGAGCAAGGTAAGATATGCATGACATGGCAGATATGATACGATGCACTTATCCAATTAATCGGAGTCGGAATCCGGACAAACAATTATTAGGTTCAAGTTATTTTTCTACCCCGCATATTAAATGTTATTAGCATGGCAAGACATGGCATGGGTGAGCTACGCAAATTTAAATGGAACCGGGACACAATAAATAATTCCCGCACAATTCCATATTTAATATTAGGTGATTCGCTATTTATCCGAACCCACATATGCAATGCACAAGATGATATGCGATGCACACATGAAGATATGATAAATGCAACAAGTTATATAGCACATTTTAGAAAATAGGTTAAGGTTTGGGTCTCACGGTAGCGGAACCAAGGCGGTCGCCGGTTACGGGTTTCGAAGAGGAAGAAGGGGTTCGGTCTTCGAATCCGTGAAGGAGAACTTGGTGTTCCGTCTTCGGTGTCGGTGGCAGACTAGTATTGGCGCCTTCGGCTTCAATTGTCGATGGTGAACATGAAGTCATCGGGTCAATCTTCACATGTTGGACTTGATCCTTCGAGCGGTGTCTCGCAGTGTCTCACATGGAGCAGCAACACAACACCAGATTGAAGAATCGCGTAGGTAGACGAGCAGCAGCCGAACAAGGTGCAAAGCTACTGCGGAGATTTTATTTCCTGCAAAATGTGACCCTTTCAGGCAAAGGAACAAACAGGTGTTGGGCAAGACGTAAAACGTAGGCAGACGAAGACGTGCGCGAGGTTGGAGGTACTGCCGGGGCAACGGAGGACGAGCGGAGGAGGAGACAGGGACGTGGAGCTGCGGCACCAAGCGTGCTCGACGACGGCAAGCTCGGGCAGAAGGCCGGAGGGAGCAGCGGCACAGCCACGGCGCAGGAGAAGGATGAGCTCGTGAAGGAGGACGAGGCCGACGTGGTCGCGCGCGTGGAGAACTTGGTGGCGTCGGCCGGCGCACGAGGAGGGGAGCCAGGAGCTCGTGGAGGTCCTTCAGGAGGCGGCCGCGCCGGGTTTGACGGAGACGAGGCGATGCGGCCGGCGGCTGGAAAGAAGAGGTGGAGCAAGGGCTCGTGGACGGGGCGCGCGTCGAGGTGGAGCAGGGGCCCGCGCGGAGGGACTGCCGGCGACAGAGCAGGGAGGAGGAGGCGCGGGCGCTCGCGTCGCTGTAGTCGCATCGTGGAGAGGAGAAAGGGGACGACGGGGTCGGGACAGAGACAGAGGTGGGAGGACCCGATGGCGAAGGAAAAAGGATCAGGGGGGTTTTCGCAAAGAGGGTAGGGGCGGCGGCGGGGGGGTGGACTGCGAAAATGGCCAGGGTGGCCGGTGGGTTAGCTAGGGTTTGCCCTAACGGGCCGGACGAGAGGCCGCCGGCTGGGCCTACTTGGGCCTGGCCGGATGGGAGGCTTGTCTCCCTTTTTTTATTTTAAAAACTGTTTTCTTTTCTTTATTTTCCTGTTTAGTTATAAAGCATTTTAAAATAGTTTTGATATCAGAATAATACTAGAAAAATATAGATTTTGTTTTTGGGATGAAAATGAGAGAATAATTTTGGAAACCAAGATAAAGTATAATAAAATAATTTAGGGTTCAAAAATATGCATGATGCCATGATGACGCACAAAAGAAAAAGAACAAGCAAAATCTAATAGGGGTACTACCCGGGGCCGTTACATCAACCCATTCTTAAACATGACTTACCGGTTGAAGATCTAGGTACAACACCACCACCGAAGGAAGATCTTGTTTTTGATTTGAAACCGTTACCTGATAATCTTAAGTATGCTTATATTGATGATAAGAAAACATATCCTGTTATTATTAGTGCTAAGCTTTCAGATTTTGAGGAAGAAAGATTATTGGAAATATTGAAGAAACACCGAGGAGCTATTGGCTACACTCTTGATGACTTGAAGGGGATTTCTCCCTCTATTTGCCAACATGCCATCAACATGGAAGATGATGCAAAGCCCGTTGTTGAACATCAGCGTCGTCTAATTCCTAAGATGAAGGATGTGGTAAGGAATGAGGTATTGAAACTTCTTGAAGCCGGTATTATATATCCTATTGCTGATAGTAGATGGGTTAGTCCTGTGCATTGTGTTCCTAAGAAAGGAGGAATAACTGTTGTACCTAATGATAATGATGAGCTCATCCCTCAAAGAGTAGTTGTAGGGTATAGAATGTGCATTGATTTTCGAAAAGTTAATAAAGTTACTAACAAAGATCATTACCCTTTACCTTTTATTGATCAAATGCTAGAAAGGTTATCTAAAAATACTCATTTCTGTTTTCTTGATGGTTATTCTGGGTTTTCACAAATTGCTGTTAGAGCTAAGGATCAAGAGAAAACCACCTTCACTTGTCCCTATGGAACTTATGCTTATAGGCGTATGCCTTTTGGTTTATGTAATGCTCCTGCTACTTTTCAAAGATGCATGTCTGCTATTTTTCATGGCTTTTGTGAAAAGATTGTAGAGGTATTCATGGATGATTTTTCTCTCTATGGGAATTCTTTTGATAATTGTTTGCGAAACCTTGATAAAGTTATGCAGAGATGTGAAGAAACTAACCTTGTTCTTAATTGGGAGAAATGTCACTTTATGGTTAATGAAGGAATTGTATTGGGACATAAAATTTCTGAGAGAGGTACTGAAGTTGATAGAGCTAAAGTTGAAGCAATTGAGAAGATGCCCTATCCTAGGGATGTTAAAGGTATTCGTAGTATTCTTGGTCATGCTGGTTTTTATAGGAGATTCATTAAAGATTTCTCTAAAATTTCAAAGCCTCTTACTAATCTTCTTCAAAAAGATGTACCTTTTGTTTTTGATGATGATTGTAAGGAAGCTTTTGAAACTCTAAAGAAAGCCTTAACAACTGCTCCCATAGTTGAACCTCCTGATTGGAACTTACCTTTTGAAATTATGTGTGATGCTAGTGATTTTGCTGTTGGTGCTGTTCTTGGACAGCGAGTAGATAAAAAATTGAATGTTATTCATTATGCTAGTAAAACTCTTCATGCTGCTCAAAGAAATTATGCTACAACTAAAAAAGAATTATTAGCTGTAGTTTTTGCTTGTGACAAGTTTAGACCTTATATTGTTGATTCAAAAGTCACAATTCATACTGATCATGCTGCAATTAGGTACCTTATGGAAAAGAAAGATGCTAAGCCAAGGCTTATTAGATGGGTGCTTCTTTTGCAAGAATTTGATTTACATATTGTAGATAGGAAAGATGCTCGATAATCCTGTTGCTCGATAATTTGTCTAGATTGGAAAATATTGCTTATGATCCTGTTCTCGTTAATGATAGTTTTCCAAATGAACAATTGGCTGTAATAAAGGTGAGCTCATGAGATAGTCCTTGGTATGCTGATTATGCTAACTTTATTGTTTCCAAGTACTGGCCTCCAACCTTTTCAGCTCAGCAAAGGAGGAAATTCTTTTATGACTTGAGGCATTATTTTTGGGATGACCCACACTTATATAAAGAAGGAGTGGATGGTATTATGCGAAGATGTGTCCCCGAATATGAACAACCAGAGATATTGAGTAACTGTCATGGTAGTGTTTATGGAGGACATCACGCCGGAGATAGAACCGCACAAAAGGTTCTACAGTCAGGTTTTTATTGGCCAACCCTTTTTAAAGATGCAAGGAAGTTTATTTTATCTTGTGATGAATGTCAAAGAGTTGGTAATATCTCTAGACGCAATGAAATGCCTATGAATTATACTCTTGTTATTGAACCATTTGATTGTTGGGGATTTGACTTCATGGGTTCTTTCCCTTCTTCGAAGGTAACACTCATATACTTGTTGCTCGTTGATTATGTTACTAAATGGGTGGAAGCCATACCCACGAAAAGTGCTGATGGTGAGACTTCTTTAAAAATGCTTTTAGATGTTATTTTTCCTAGGTTTGGAGTACCTAGATATCTTATGACTGATGGAGGTTCTCATTTTATTCATGGTGGTTTTAGAAAAACTCTTGCTAAATATGGTATTAATCATAGAATAGCTTCAGCTTATCATCCTCAAACTAGTGGGCAAGTAGAATTATCAAATAGAGAAATTAAATCTATCTTGCAAAAGACTGTTAATAAATCTAGAAAAAATTGGGCTAGTAAGTTGAAGGAAGCGTTGTGGGCTTATAGAACTGCTTATAAAAATCCTATGGGTATGTCTCCTTATAAAATGGTTTATGGAAAAGCTTGTCATTGACCTTTAGAACTAGAGCACAAACCTTATTGGGCTGTAAGAGAACTTAATAAAGATTTTAAACTTGCCGGTAAGAAAAGGTTGCTACAATTGAGTTCTTTAGATGAGTGGAGAAGTGAAGTGTATGAAAATGCTAAACTTTTTAAGGAGAAAGTTAAGAAATGGCATGATAGAAGAATTATTAAAAGATAATTTAATGTTGGAGATAAAGTCCTATAGCAGGGAAATTACTCTCAAAATGGGAAGGACCATATGTCAATGTGGAGGTGTATCGTTCAGGGGCAATAAAAATTGATTCTCTGAAAGGTGATGCCACACAAGTGGTGAATGGACAAAGATGCAAGCATTATATTTCTGGAGATTCTTATAATGAAGATGTTGTTGTTATTCGAGTGGTGACTCCGGAAACTTTCATCAAAGATCAAACTGATAGTTCTGCAGAGTTCGACTTCGAATAGGTAACAGTTTTGGTAATACAAAGTCCGCGTTTAACTTTCCGAACAATGTTTTTGCTATTTTTAGAAAATATGAAAAATTACGAGATCGAATCGGAGCGGAGGAGACGCACGAGGGCGCGTCCCCACGTGGTGGCGCGGGCCCCACCCTGGCCGCGCCGCCATATGGGGACGGCTCCTCGGAGTCCCTCTTCCACTCTGGTTCGACCTGGTACTTTCCTTTTGTCGTGAAATTTTTTGCTATATAATCCCCCGGATCCCCCGAGGTCCGTATATCGTCTTCTCGTCGTGTTTTGTTTCGAGTTGTTTTCTGCCAGATATTGTTTTCAGATCTAGAGCCACCATGTCTTCGTCGGGGACTCCGAAGGACAGCTTCTTTGAGAACATCGTCAACCCGTATATGAACGAGCTGAAGATGCATCCCAAGGAATTGCTGCTCGTAGATGGAGAGTTGCATATATAAGATGTCCGGGGCCCTAAAGGAGAAGGAAGCTTGGAGGACAGGATGGAGAAGCTAGAACAAGAGGTCTTCACCTACAAGAAGATGGCTGAACGTGAAGTGGACATCTTCCACAAGATTGTGTCCGAACTTATTGATGAACACAAGAAGGAGACTACAAAGCCGTGGGACGATATCCTCTCGCTTCACAACACTACCAACAAACTCCAAGCGCAACGTTATGATGTTCAGAATCAGAACTGTGAGTATGAAAACAGGTTTAAACACATAAGCTATGCTGCCAGTTTCAGGATTCCTGAGACCAAGACGTCGTTTGTTGATGGAGAGCCTCTTCCTTGGAAGTTTGATGACGGGAAGAATTCACCACCACCACCGAAGGAGTAATTCATCATTGGTATTGGCACCCCCTTTGGTTTGTTCCAAGCTTGGGGGGAGTGCCACGGTATCACATCATCACAATCTTTTACCTTTTTACTAGCAAGTAGTGTCATATCATGAGTAGGGAAGTTATCATATAAGATGGTTGCAGTGTGGAAGTATCTCTCTTTTAGTTGGTTATCTATGTATCCCTTGGTGTGAGTTATCGTTATGGAATATTAATGAGAAGTTTTATCTAATGTATCCCTTGTTGGGCAGACTTTCACTAATGGACTAGTGGCACATCCGCTTATCCAATAATCTTGCAAAAAGAGCTGGCAACGGGGTTCCCAGCCCCAATTAATTAACTTTCATTAATAATTCTCTTCACATGTTTTGCCCTGATTCATCAGTAAGCAACTTAATCTTGCAAATAGACACTCCTCCATGGTATGTGAAATGTTGGAGGGCACCCGAGGATTCGGTTAGCCATGGCTTGTGAAAGCGAAGGTTGGGAGGAGTGTCATCCATAAATAAAACTAAAGTACATGTGTAAACAAAAGAGAAGAAGGATGATCTACGTTGCTGGTAGAAATAACGTCCTTCATGGGAGCCGCTCTTGGAAAGTCTGTTTGGCAAGGGGGTTAGAGTGCCCATTACCATTCTTTGACAACAACAAACACCTCTCAAAACTTTATTTTTATGCCCTCTATATGATTTCAAAACTTAAAAATCTCTAGCACATGATTTAATCCCTGCTTCCCTCTGCGAAGGGCCTATCTTTTACTTTTATGTTGAGTCAGTAAACCTATTTCCCTCTATCTCAAGAAAGCAATTGAGTTGTTGTGATCCAACCATTTATACTGTGATCTATTTAATCATGTCTTTTATCCTTCCTTGTTTAGTACAAATTTTATCTGAATGAATATGACTTTGAAGGTTATCAATGATTATGAGGAGATTGTTATGATTGAGCATGTAAGATCTGCTATATAAGCTCTAATATAAAGGCTCTGCTCGAAAGATAAGTAGAATCTGTTAATTTTTCTTTGACCAAGAATGAAGTTTGCCATCACCAATTATGATTTCCTATTCACCTTTATTTGTGATTTCCCTTTACTTGTTTCAAGTTGAGTTATATGAGGAAGTTGTCTACTAGAATGTCTTGTGTGAATTAATAAATGTGATGCTTCTTGTCCGTATTTTATTTATCGACTCTTCACTCCATAAACATGTGGTCATGTTTACTGAGTTCAGTTTCGCTTGTGGACAAGCGAGGTCTAAGCTTGGGGGGAGTTGATACATCCATTTTGCATCACTATTTTATAACATAATTTAATGTTATTCATTGATATATTTCATATTTAGAGATGATACTCTTGTTATTTCACCTATTTTGCATGTTTCATGATTATTGGAGAATTACTCACCGGAGTCAGGATTCTGCTGGAAAAAGCACCGTCAGGATACAATATTTCTGAAGATCAACAATTGACGGAAAATATACCGAAGCTCCTATTTTTCCAGATGACGGAGCCAGCCAAAAGGGGAGGCCGAGGAGGGCCGCCATGGGCCCTCCCCATAGGCCGGCGCGGCCACCAGGGCTGGCGCGCCGCCATGTGGGGACCCCCTCGGCCATCGCCCTTTCGCGTACTTCATCTCCCAAAAACCCTAAGGTGCGAGAGAACATCGAGGATAGTCATAGCTGCCTCTGCGGGGCGGAAAACACAAGAGAGAAAAGAGCTCTCCGGCAGGCTGAAATCTGCCGGGGAAGTTCCCCCCCCGGAGGGGGAAATCGTCGCCATCGTCACCGTCATCGAGCTGGACTTCATTGGGATCATCATCATCATCTCCACCACCAACACCGACATCTCCACCGCTGCACCCCGTCTCCGCTGTAACATCTAGGGTTGAATCTTGATTATTTCATAGGGGAAACTCTCCCGGTGTTGATTACTCTTTGATATTGATGCTATTGAGTGAAACTGTTGAATTAAGGTTTATGTTCAGATTGTTATCCATCATCATATCACCTCTGATCATGTTCCATATGATGTCTTGTGAGTAGTTCATTTAGTTCTTGAGGACATGGGTGAAGTCTAAATGTTAGTAGTGAACTATGTTGAGTAATATTTAATGGTTTGATATTTAAGTTGTGGTGTTATTCTTCTAGTGGTGTCATGTGAACGTCGACTACATGATACTTCAACTTTATGGGCCTAGGGGAATGCATCTTGTATTCGTTTGCTAATTGTGGGGTTGCCGGAGTGACAGCAACTCTGAACCCCCGTTGGTATATCGATGCATGAGGGATAGCAGGGATCTCGAGTTTAAGGTTGTGGTTAGATTTATCTTAATTACTTTCTTGTATTTGCGGATGCTTGCAAGGGGTTTAATCACAAGTATGTATTAGTCCTAGGAAGGGCGGTGCATTAGCATAGGTTCACCCACACAACACTTATCAAAACAATGAAGATTAATCAACTATATGAAGCGAAAGCACTAGACTAAATTCCCGTGTGTCCTCAAGAACATTTGGTCATCATAAGTAAACAAATCGGCTTGTCCTTTGTGCTAAGAAGGATTGGGCCACTTGCTGCAATTATTATTCTCGTATTTTACTTACTTGTATTTTATTTATCTGCTATATCAAAACCTCCTGAAAACTTGTCTGTGAGCATTTACAGTGAATCCTTCATCGAAACTGCTTGTCAACACCTTCTGCTCCTCGTTGGGTTCGACACTCTTATTTATCGAAAGTACTACGATACACCCCCTATATTTTTGGGTCATCACACGACTGACCGCCTCGACTCGCCGCTGCCACGCCCCGACGTCGCCGTCGACCGCTGCCTCTCACCGGTAATCCCCTGGACCGCTCCCGTTCTTCCTCCGATCGTCTGCGCGCGTGGCTGCACGAGGACGACGGCTTCTGGCCATCCGAACTGCATGGCCGTGAGGCCACGTCGGCCATGCATGCAGGGCCCAGCTACTGGCCTCCTTTTCTTTTTCTTTCCCCCCTCTCCACCTGGGAACCCCCTTGGGCCGACCCAGCTCGTCCTAAACGGCCCAACTAGAAATCCAGCCCCTGCCCTTTTCTCGAAAATAGTCCTGCAACCCATCTCAGTCACTTTTAATTCACCAAAAATTCACAAAATTATCCAAATTAAGTGATTCCTGTTTTGTAGCCTTCCTACATGAATTCATCACCACCTTAGACAAGAATTAGACCAAGATCCATTCTATATTTGCCTACGAATTTAAAATGGTAAACACATGCAGTAACCTTGTTAATTCAAATTTGAGAGTTTCAAAAACAGTTTAACACCAAATCCAATTTTGTAGTAAACTAGATGCAGATGCCCACCTTTTGGCACTGGTTCGAGCTTTATTGATAAATATTGGATTTATAATTCATAAAACTACTTTATTCAGAATCAGTGTTTGGGAATTTATTTAGGGAGCATAATATATTATTTTTGAGTGAAACAACTTTTGTTGTACTCGCATTACATTTCTAAATAACATATTCAGAGCTCGGATTTATTTGAGCATATGAGATTTTCTAAGGTTTTAAACCTTGAATTGGTCCCTTTGGCCAGTAAAATATATTTTTAAAAATCTTTTAAAACTTCAAAATTGGTGAATCCAATTTTGTATGGATCTCTGTTTCAATAGCTATCTAGATGTATAATTTTTGATTGATTTACTTATGTATTGTTCTGTGAGCCAAATAAAGTAGGAAAATGATTTCTACTTTTCCAAAAATGTTTAAAAATAAAATGTAAAAGTTTTTGGTCCAAAACAAATGCACTTGCCTTTTTGTGATGTTATATACCAAGGAATATTTAGTTTAGGCCATGGTGATAACCAGCGAGACAATTGCTATTTTTTTGAGGCTCTCATGCCTTTATTAAGTGAAATAAATTGGTTTTTCTTAAAATAAAATTGTTAAAGTTTTTTGGTAGGGACTATAAGACCTTAGTATCTTCAATATTTGCTACTGACTGTTGCATGTTTGATTTGTTGGTGCAATCTATTGATTGTGTTTCTTGTTAATTCGCGGCGATAGATTCGGACATTGTCGAGTTTGAAGGAGAAGAAGGTTTTGAAGAAGACCAGGGACAAATAAGCCAACCAAGGCAAGCCATCTCTTGATCTCATGTCTTCGTCCTATTTGCATTCGAGTACTATTACACTTCTTTGACTCTTCCATTACTTTTTGAAGTTGCTTCTATGATTAATGTGCTATGTATACTCGGACATTCCCAAGTATGAGTGACTCTCTTGATACCTAATTACCCTCCCCTTACTTGTATGACGATTAACATCATACCCTTGTTGTAGCCTTGTTCAATGAGATAAAACCTTAGGTTGGGAACCCCTTGGATATGATTTTACAAAAGTTTTGGAAAAACCTTGGGGAGAATGCCTCTTGCCCAAGTGTGAGTTTTTAAGAGGAAATAATGTTGTTTTTTCAAAAGAGATTGGCACAAGGAAGTTTGTTGGATAAAGGGAAACTGGTTATGAAATTGTTTTTGCGAAACACAACACATGGTTCTATTTATTTTCCTGGAACAACCAACCCGCGCAACCACACTACCTCAACATGGGCACGGGGCGTAACTCGTAGTTTGTTTGCCTGGGTATGGGATGCCTCACAACTATATAAGGGTGCCGTTACCCCGGAATCCGGAGTGTCGCATAGATTGGGCAATCGTATAACAGGATGCCTTCGGGGCAAACCGTCTGAAAGACACTATGTGTCTCCCGCCGTGGCAATTGAGTCACGCTCGAAACGTGAGGTGAGCTTCCATGGTTTGCCGGGGAGGTATATACTCCATAGGGTAGGGTCCTATGTTAAGGCAAATAAGTGAAAGTTATGTCCAGATATTTGTCGTGGCATATGTTGTTATGCAGGGATCATGCCCACACGATAGGTATCCGGAAAGTTGTGGGGAAAGTGTGCAACCTCTGCAGAGTGTAAATCTATTAGAATAGCCGCGTCCGCGGTCATGGACAGTTCGGATGGCTGTTGCTTAGCTATGTTGGTTTTGTTTTATAAATGGTTTAGAAAAGGAAAGAGGTAGTTGTTTTCGGTGTACCGGAAGTGTAGGGAGGAAAGTAGAAAGGTTTTGGTGGTCATATGGAGATGACCGAGAAAAACAAAATAGGGTTACCCCATCCTAGTGGTTGCGAGTCTTAAAATTATTTTGAAGTATCTTCTTCAACAAAGATATAGAGATGTTATCTCCACAAGAGAAATTGTCTCTTCCACACATGCTATATCCACGAGAGGAACTATATCTCACCTTGTCGCCTTAGAATAGTGCCTATTACCTTGCTATTGCCAAATATGCATCCCCTTTTATCTCTCGTGATGGTTTGCGAGTACAATTCAAAATGTACTCACGGCTTTGTCCCTGGCTATTTACTTGGCCAGACTTGGAGGAATTCAACGAATGAAGAAGGATTTGGCGATGTCTATACGAGCTAGGAATGTTCTCCCAGTCAGTTGCCTGTACGGTTATGGTAGATGACTTGGACTCTACGTTGTTGAAGTGATTCCGCTACTCTAGTGTGAAATTAGGCCCTTCGAGGCTATTATGTAAGTATTGGTCATGTGACCTATTTGTAATATTCATATTTTGATGGATGATGTAACTTTGATATCAGTTCGTTTATGTGTTCATGGCGCACTGATCATGGGATCATGGACTGTATACATAACGGGTATTTCAGACAGCTAGTCCGGGGTCCCCACACTCTCCATAAAGATACATAGCATGTTGGGTGAACAAATTATAGTTGGGCAATTGACAAAATATCGACCATACATGACAAGATGATTACTATCAGATTTGATTGGGCATTACAACATAATACATAGACCACAATCCAACTGCGTCTATGACTAATAATCCACCTTCCGGTTATAGTCTGAACCCCTTTCAGTATTAAGTTGCAGGCAACAGATTATCACATTAAGCAATGTGTGTAAAGTAAACAATAGAATTACCCTCGGATAAAACATTGTTGTTTTCTCCCCAGTAGCAACAACACATCTACAATCTTAGAAGTTATTGTCACTCTCCTAGAAAACTAGAGGCATGAACCTACTATCGAGAATAAATACCCCCTCTTAGAGTGTAACGGTCCCGGGTAGTACCCCCTAATATAATTGCTTGTTGTTTTTATTTTATGCATCATCATGCATCATGCACCATATCATCCATTTTTAACTAAATAAAATTATTTTATAAACCCTTCTTATTTTATTTTCCCTCTTTTATGGTTTTAATAAACCCTTCTCTCTCATTTCCATCTATAAACCCTAAAAACAAAATAAATAAAATTATTTTTGTAAACCTAATTTTTTTGTCTATCCCCCCTCCCTGTTTCAAAATCAAATTTATTTGAATTGTTTTCAAATCAATTGCAAATCTGTTTTCAAAATAGAAAGGAAAGGTTTTATAAAACCCCTCTAACGAGCAGCCCAAACCCTGGCCCTCTCCTTCTTCTTCCCAACAGCCCACCTCCGAACTCCCTCTGTCTGAGCCCATCTTCTCTCGACCCTCGCGGCCTGCTAGCCCAGCCCACCCCATCCTCCACGTAGCGGTACACTCCTCTCAGTTGTCGTCTTCTCCACTCTCACACAGAGAAAGTGAGCGACCCGAGCCGCATCGCCCACCTGCTCCCCTTCCTGCGTGGTCCTCTTCCCTCCTCCCTCGCTTTATCCCTGGACCACGGCATCTCCAGCTGCATCTCCTCCCCGCACACATCTCCTCCATCCCTCTCATTTATTTCCCTTCCTGCAAGCAAAACGGGAGTGGACGAAACCCCACAGCACCGCGCCTCCTCGCCATCAATCCGTCGTCTCCGGCCACCCCGATCTGCGCCGCCACCACCACGATCTCCGCGTCCCTCTCCTCGTTCTTCCTGTACCATCAGTTGAACCGGGGACGCCCTAAATCGTCCCCAGCATCGCCATTCCTCCGCCACGGTGACCGCGCTCCGGCGACATTTCTGGCGCCATCCGACCTTCCCCGGCACCCTCATCGGCGCCAAGATCTTCCGGGTGAGACGACGCATCTCGCAGACCCCTTTCGCACCTCTTTGTCCTCTGGCTCGTTGTTCCGCCGGTGACCACCGTCCCTTGCTGCAGGATCTCGACGCGTGTCTGCTTCTTCCCCACCGTCTACATCCTCAAGCCTTCATCCGCCGGCCTCCACCGGTCGCACCTTGGCGCCTGCATGCGGCCGCGCCTCACATCGACAAGGCCCGTGCCTCTACACCCTCGCGCTCGACGACCCCATCCCTCCTCTGCATCCTGTCGCCGCCATGCTTTGCTCGACACCATTGCCGCTTCTTCAGTTTCGTCAGAGAGAACTGCATTGCAACACGCTCATCCCCGTCAGCGCACACCGGGCCTGCCCGTCCTCGTCAGCGCCTCGTGGCGTAGGGCCCACCTGTCATCCTCTACAGCTTGATCTGTGCTTGGTGAGAAAACCTCCACAGATTTAGATCTGGCAGATTTGCACCGAGCCCCCTGCAACTTCTTCTACCTAACCCGAGTTCCTTCTCCGCAGCCCAGTCAGCAGCCGTGTTAGCTCTCCTGGGCCCGTGTGGCAGCCTCTACAGCTAGACCAACCTCAGTGAGAAAAGCCCCGGCCCCTTTTCCGTTTTACTGAAAATTGCAGAAACTGTTATAATCTTGCATAAATCATATCTTGCAAACCGTAACTCGAAATAAAATGGTTTATATATGAATTTTGATCAGAAAAACATGAGGAACATGAATATGCCGTCCATTCATCTGTTTTCATCTCGCATCATGTCGCGTATTGATAGTTATGCATGTTCACCTCACATATATGCGGAGTATTTCGGACACCGACTAAGGTTTCCCCACTCTGTTTAATTTGGAAGTAGTGCATCCTTGCAATGTTATGCCATGCTAACCAACACTCAAATTTACCGGTAGAAATGCAACTTCAACCTTAATTGTTTGTCCGGGGTTCCGACTCCGATTAATATGGATAAGTTGCATTGCACCATCGTTGCCATGTCATGCATATCATCTTGATCATGCTGGATCTTCTTTATCCGTAGTAGTAAGACTTGCATACGTTGTGTGTTCCAGCATTTGCTTCTTCCCGGATAGGATCACGAAGTGGAGTTGTGAGATACGACAAATTCTCCGGATGTTCTTCGACAACCTTTAAGAGGTAAGCATTTCATATAGTCCTGTCTCTGCAGGAGTCGCTCACCTATTTTATTTTTCCTTCTCCCTCATGCTAGCCTTGAGTTAAATTCTTGTCACATGTCCCATCCACCTGTTACCTCAAGCAGCCTATATTTCATCCACCTACCTCCTACAACTATTGTTTGGTTATCGTGTCTGCCTTGCGAGTCGTAGTGCATGCTAGTGCCGTTTATCTCTCGTTATCGTTGTTGTTATCTTATCGGGTTATCTGTTGGGGAATCATGACACCTGGTTTATGGATATATTTTGATAAGGGGTTGCCCGATCTTCTCAGTAAGCGACGGGTGGTGTTGAACACACAATGGTAGCAGCGGATGGAATCGATGATGATGAGGAGGATAACTTGTATGACACCGACGAAGTCTCTCGATTGATTCCTGTCGCCAATGCAACAGCTCTCAACCCTGCAAGATATTCGCAACTCCACACACTTGCGCACGTAGCCGCCGACCACAAAGCGGTAGATTGCAATCTTCTAATCCCCAATGGAACAGCAGATCACACAAACTTTCAGTAGCATAAAACTCCAGACCGCAACGAATTGGAGAGTTGGGGAACAATAGTTTTGCTTAGCAAACAACTATGAACTAGGGTTTATCTTAAACGTGGTCTAAAGCAGCTAGGGGGGCGTCCTGGGCACTTATATAGGCGTTCGGGACGACTTCTGGTCGAAAAGATACAAGAATAACCGACCGAGAATAGATCTGGTCGAGATAGACTGGGACACGGCCGGTCTGGGGGCCGGTCGATCGGGCCTGGGACCGGCCGGTCCGGTCTGGACCGGGCCAGGGACCGGGTGGCAGGACGTGTGGCTCAGTACCCCGCCCGGTTGGCATCAGCGGGCCGCCCGGTTGGTGCCGGGTTGGATCCGGCTGGCCGCCCGGTCGGATCGGGCCAGGGACCGGGCGTGCCGGCGTGGTGGCCGGTCTGATCGGGTGCTGGGCCGGCCTAGACTTCTTCTTCTCCTCTCGCGCATGCCTCCCGCTCCTCCCTCGCGCGACCATGAGATATCTTCATGTCCAGCTCCATGTCCAGCTTCACGTCCATCTTCACGTCCAGCTGCTCCTGTCCTCCTCGTGCGATGCTTGTCTCCTCTTCATACCTGATGATACATAAGTAGCAAGACTTAGGCAGTATAAAGTTCTCATCAATCAAAGTATCGTTTAGGAATAAGTTCACCTGTTATTTAAGTAGCTTCGCACGAGCCCTTGTAATAGGTCCAATCCGAACTTCATTGGACTTGAGCTTCATAGCAGGTTCATCGTCAGTTGGTAATGACGGAGGTCGTAGTGTGGTAGGGATGTCCTCATGATCTGCCCCCCTCAAAAGGCGTCGACCTCGACGCACCAAGGTCTTCTCCGTCATATGGTGTCAAATCAGCAACATTGAAGGAATTACTAACACAAAACTCATCAAGTGGAAGATCTATCGAGTATGCATTATCATTGATCTTGGCAAGCACTTTGTAAGGACCAGCACCACGTGGAAGCAACTTGGCCTTCCGCAGCTTCGGGAACCTATCCTTGCGAAAATTTACCCAGACCATATCACCAGGCTTGAACAACATCTCCTTGCGCTTCTTGTTCATCCTTGCAGCATTGCTCTTGCCTTTCTTCTCTATCAACTCTTTAGTCTTCACATCTATCTTTCGCACAAAATATGCCCTCTTGGATGCCTCCATATTAACTCTCTCATGTATGGGCAAAGGCAACAAGTCAAGTGGAGTAATGGGTTTGAAACCATACACCACCTCAAAAGGACACAGCTTCGTGGTAGAATGTACCGCCCTGTTGTAAGCAAACTCCACATGCGGCAAACACTCTTCCCACTCCTTCAGATTCTTCTTGATCATGGATCTCAACAGTTGTGACAATGTTCTATTCACCACTTCAGTTTGTCCATCAGTTTGGGGATGACAAGTAGTACTGAAAAGTAGCTTCGTCCCCAGCTTGCTCCACAGCGTCTTCCAGAAGTAGCTCATAAACTTCACGTCACGATCAGAAACAATAGTCTTTGGGACTCCATGTAGACGTACAACCTCCCTGAAAAACATGTTAGCAATATGCGACGCATCGTCGCTTTTGTGGCAGGAAATAAAATGTGACATTTTAGAAAATCTGTCCACTACCACAAATATAGAATCATGGCCTCTTTTACTACGCGGCAAACCCAACACAAAATCCATACTAATATCCTCCCAAGGTGTATTAGGTGCCGGTAAAGGAGTATAAAAACCGTGAGGCTTCAGCTTGGACTTGGACTTGTTGCAAGTAATGCACCTTTTCACATACCTGTCCACATCCCGCCTCATCTTTGGCCAATAAAAGTGGTCAGCTAGCATGAGTAGCGTCTTCTCACGCCCAAAGTGACCCATCAAACCTCCATCATGTGATTCCTGCAATAAGAACAAACGCACAGACGATTCTAGAACACATAGTTTGTTAACTCTAAACAAGAACCCATCATGTATGTGATATTTTTCCCATGCTTTACCAATAGCACACAAGCGATATGGTTCAGCAAAATCATGATCAGTGGCATACAAATCACATAGTACTTCTAATCTAGGAATTTTAACATCAAGTTGAGTTAATAGCATATTCTTCCTAGATAAAGCATCAACAACAATATTATCTTTTCCCTTCTTATGTTTAATAGTGTATGGAAAAGACTCAATGAACTCAACCCACTTAGCAAGACGCTTATGCAAAGTAGACTGAGCTTTCAGGTATTTTAAAGCTTCATGATCAGAATGTATGATAAATTCTTTTGGCCACAAGTAATGTTGCCAAACCTCAAGAACTCTAATTAAAGCATACAATTCTTTATCATATATAGGATAGTTCAACTTAGCACCGAGATAGTTTCTCAGAAAAATATGCAATTGGGCGACCCTCTTGCATCAACACACCACCAATTCCAATACCACTAGCATCACATTCAATCTCAAATTGCTTATTGAAATCAGCAAGTGCAAGCAACGGTGCAGAAGTTAACAATCTCTTAAGTTCATCAAAAGCATGATCTTGGGTTGCGCCCCACTCAAATATGACACCCTTTTTAGTCAAGTCATTCAAAGGTGCAGCAATAGTACTAAAGTTGGGCACAAATCTTCTATAAAACCCAGCTAGACCATGGAAACTTCTTACTTGACTCACATTCATGGGAGTAGGCCAATTTTGAATAGCTTCAATTTTAGACACATCTACTTCTACTCCACGCTTAGAGACAACATAACCCAGAAATATGACCTTATCTTTGCAAAATGTGCACTTCTCAAGATTACCATAGAGTTTATTATCACGCAACACTTGCAAAACATGTCGAATATGTATAGTATGATCAGATTCATTGCGGCTGTAGATTAATATGTCATCAAAGTACACAACCACAAACTTTCCAATAAATTCACGCAAAACATGGTTCATCAGTCTCATGAAAGTGCTAGGTGCATTAGTCAAACCAAAAGGCATTACTAACCACTCATATAAACCAAATTTTTTTTAAAGGCTGTTTTCCACTCATCCCCTTCTTTCATCCTAATTTGATGATAACCACTATGCAAATCAATTTTAGAGAAAACAACAGCACCACTCAATTCATCTAGCATATCCTCTAAACGGGGAATAGGATGAAGATATCGAATAGTAATGTTGTTTATCGCTCTACAATCTACGCACATACGCCATGCACCATCTTTCTTAGGAACTAGAATAACAGAACATCACAAGGACTAAGGCTTATGCGGATATAACCTTTGTCGAGTAGCGCTTGTACTTGCTTCTGTATCTCCTTCGTTTCTTCGGGATTCGTCCTATATGGCGCCCTATTGGGCAGCGAAGCTCCGGGGATCAAGTCAATTTGATGCTCAATACCTCGCAATGGTGGAAGTCCTGCGGGTACCTCTTCCGGAAACACGTCGCTGAATTCCTGCAAAACATTAGAAACACCAAGAGGAAGAGGGGTCATGTCGTTAGAAACCAAAACCGTACCCCTGTACATGAGCACAAGAGGCATGGCTGTAGGATCCTCACTAAATTCTCTCATATCTTGTTTGGTGGATAATGAGACTAAGGAATTCAGTCTCTCACTTTTCATTATATCACTCACGACATTACAATTCTCTCGCCTATCTATAGATGCATCTTCCAAGTTTACTTCAATCTTCTGACGAGACTCATTGACAATTTGCTCTGACGACATAGGCTGTAAGTTAATTTTCTTGCCCTTGAACTCCAAGTGATATGTATTGGCGCGGCCATTGTGTTGCACAGAACGGTCATAGAGCCATGGCCAACCCAACAGTAGGTGACAAACCGTCATAGGAACAACATCAAAATCAATGGAATCCTTATACGGTCCAATCTCAAAATCAACACGCACCATGTGGCTCACCTTCATCTCACCATTATTGCTCAACCACTGAATATAATATGGATGCGGGTGCGGTAGATACTTCAGTTTCAGCTTGGCACATAACTCTTTGCTTGCTAGATTGCGACAACTCCCGCCATCAATAATGACCTTGCAAGCTTTATCAGGACCAACTAGTGCCTTTGTTTGGAACAAATTACAGCGATGTGTAGATGCACTTGACTGCATATTAAGAGCACGTTGCGAGAAAACAATAGTTTGGGCTTCAGAAGGGAAAGCATCATAACCATCACTGTCATAATCATCCTCATCTGGAGCATTTGGATCAACATCATCTCCAGTTTCATACTCATTGTCCTCATTAATGATCATAACATTGCGGTTAGGACAATCTCGCTTGAAGTGACCCTTGCCGCCACATGTATGACAAGCCATATCGCGGTTGCGCGCTGTCGACATGTTAGAACTAGTTCCACTTGCTGCAGGAACGGGCTTCTTTGTGTTGGACACATTGGAAACCGGCTTGCTAGACGAAGTAGAAACATCCGCAGTGCGCGAAGATGGCGCCATGGAGGGCGGCGTCCGGGGTGTGTAACGCCCAGCGCCTGTAACACGGCCCTTCATTTGCAGTTCTTCAGCCAACTATGACTCAGCTTCTCTTGCATGATGTAGTAGCTCATTCATAGTAGCGTAAGTGTGATGACGCACAATGCTTTTGATGTTAAATCTGATACCACTCAGAAAACGTTGTAGTGTCATCTCTCGAGAATCTCACGGACACGGGCACGCTGCATAAGCATCTCCATCTCCATGTAGTAAGCATCAACTGTCAACACACATTGTTTCAATTGGGTCAACTTGTCAAAGACAGAACGCAAGTAATTGGTAGGCACAAAATGAGCTCTCATTGCCGCCTTCATAGCACGCCATGTGATAATGGGCAGCTCACCATCTTCTTCTCGAGCACGAACAAGTCCATCCCACCAACGCAATGCATAGCCATCAAATTCAGAGGAAGCAAGCTTGATCTTCCTATCTTCAGTATAGTCAGGATGTAAACGCCATAATCTCTCAATCTTCAGCTCCCATGTGAGATATTCTTCAACATCAGTACCTCCTTCAAATCTGGGAATTGAGAACTTGGGCTTACCCAAACCATCTTCTTGTTGTTGAGGAATACGTTGGGCTCCGACGGGGAAAAAACCACGACCACGGAAATCACCAACACCACAGCCAATACCACGACCCATACCACGTCCTTGATCATTAGCAGCTTCAGCATTGTCACCTTGCAAACTGCCATCGTCATCATGCGGTGGTTGTTGTGGTTGCACCATAGTACGTATCTCACCAACGGCGTTAGTCAACGTTTATATAGATGCTTGAAGAGTCGTCATCGATGTTTGAACGGTGTTAACCGCTGTAGTAGCCTCATCGACCTTGAAGTGGACACTCTGAATATCTTTATCCAACACGTCATTAGCAACTCGTATTTGACGTTGCATATGATCACGAAGTGCCTCAAATTCACGCCAAGTAACTGTTGTTGCGGCTGCATTTTTCTGCATCACATAAACATCCTCAGAAGACATGATTAGTAGGTTAGTGCACTGAACAAAAAAATCTTTGGTGGTACTCTCACAACTCACGCAAAACTGATAAGAAAGGTAAATTTTACCGCTCCAAAGTGAATTAGTATTGCTTACCAACTTGGATTGACGGACTAGTGCACGGATGTAGCGAAGCGAATATCAAGGGTATAAGAACAAATCACACGACAAAGCAGGATATATGTAGGGCTGTAGGTGGGCTACCTATTTGCACCAATAACAAGCTCTAGCGCTGACCGTAGACAACCAATGATACTCACACAAGGCGAGAAATGTGGCAATGCAACTATATGTAGGAAAGGTTGCAATGCACTAGAGAGACGCTAGCAAACCTCAACGAGAGAGGCACAAGATTGCTCAATTATGGGTGCAGTAAAGTAAACTTCGGCCTTCACTTGATTGTTCTAGCACTTCACTTTTCTTTTTGTAGTTTTCTTTTTGTATAAAACGCAGCTATGTAGCTCTTGTTGCTTTTTTTCAATTTTCTGTTTTTTGTTTTTGTTTTTTTATATATGACTCAACTCCTTGATAACACGGCCAACAAGATATGCAAAGAACCAAACCCTAATGAGCAGCCTGTCGAGCGGTAAAACTAGTCTCTTCTGGGGAAGTTCCTAGTAACTTATATCGAAAGGCTTTGGCTATGGTTGGGACAACACACTGTATGCTATGTGGACTCGGAGTAACAATAACTGAAACTAGATGGTAGTAGAGACTCAAACCCTAAGAACTAGATGAAAGAAAAAGATACGCAAAAAAAACTACGAAAAGCAACTAAAACTTGAAATTAGTGCAATCTAAGGCTATGGCAAACCCTAACCCTAATTTTGTTTTGGCATTTTCTGGATAGGAAACACTCACAACTCAACGATGGGGTGGATTGTGGATGGCTTACCGAGGAAACCCGAGAATCTGATACCAAGATGATAAGGGGTTGCGCGATCTTCTCAGTAAGCGACGGGTGGTGTTGAACACACAATGGTAGCAGCGTATGGAATCGATGATGATGAGGAGGATAACTTGTATGACGCCGACGAAGTCTCTCGATTGATTCCTGTCGCCAATGCAACAACTCTCAACCCTGCAAGATATTCGCAACTCCACACACTTGCGCACGTAGCCGCAGACCACGAAGCGGTAGATTGCAATCTTCTAATCCCCAATGGAACAACAGATCACACAAACTTTTAGTAGCATAAAACTCCAGATCGCAACGAATTGGAGAGTTGGGGAACAATAGTTTTGCTTACCAAACAACTATGAACTAGGGTTTATCTTAAACGTGGTCTAAAGCAGCTAGGGGGGGCGTCTTGGGCACTTATATAGGCGTCCGGGACGACTTCTGGTTGAAAAGATACAAGAATAACCGACCCAGAATAGATCTGGTCAAGACAGACTCAGACACAGCCGGTCTGGGGGCCGGTCGACCGGGCCAGGGACCGGCCGGTCCGGTCTGGACCGGGCCAGGGACCGGGTGACGACCGGGTGGCGGGACGTGTGGCTCAGTACCCCGCCCGGTTGGCATCAGCGGGCCGCCCGGTTGGCGCCGGGTTGGATCCGGCTGGCCGCCCGGTCGGACCGGGCCAGGGACCGGGCGCGCCGGCGTGGCGGCCGGTCTGACCGGGTGCTGGGCCGGCCTGGACTTCTTCTTCTCCTCTCGCGCATGCCTCCCGCTCCTCCCTCGCGCGACCATGAGATATCTTCATGTCCAGCTCCATGTCCAGCTTCACGTCCATCTTCACGTCCAGCTGCTCCTCTCCTCCTCGTGCGATGCTTGTCTCCTCTTCATACCTAATGATACATAAGTAGCAAGACTTAGGCAGTATAAAGTTCTCATCATTCAAATATCATTTAGGAACAAGTTCACCTGTTGTTTAAGTAGCTTCGCACGAGCCCTTGTAATAGGTCCAATCCGAACTTCATTGGACTTGAGCTTCACAGCAGGTTCATCTTCAGTTGGTAATGACGGCGGTGGTAGTGTGGTAGGGATGTCCTCATCATATTTGTAGGAGATACACATGTTTTACTTAATTGTTAACAACTAAAATTGTAAGCAGAGGCATCTGTGAGCCCCTTTGCGAAAGCATCGTAACTTTGACTCGCTAATGTCCCCTAGGACCCGAGTTCTTGTTATCTGTTCCGAGATTGAGCGCTCTACCCATGCGTTGGGACGATTATCGGGACCCCCCTCACCCATTACCTTTTCTCAAGTCAGTTGAAAAGGGGGCCACAACCTTGGTTTTATTTGCCTATGCCATGTATGCCATGCTTTACTTACTGTTGCGTTCGGGTGTTTACTTCCTGTTGCCTTTGGGTGTTTATATTCTGTACTGTACCCCGCGGGACGTTTAGCGAAGCGTGTGGTTCGCACGCCTAGCCGCCGTCGCATATCCTGAGTCTGCTTCGGAGTACAGCCGGACTTCGTTACGGGTAGCTTAGTCGGGTGGCCCCCCTAGACTTTCTTGTTGAACTGGGAACGATCTTGTTGTGAGACATCCACCTGTCATAAGTGGGTCGAGCATGCGTATGGTTACATTTGGGCAACCCCTGCAGGGTGTAGATCTTATCGATAAGCCGTGTCTGTGGTTATGGACGACTTGGACTTGTATAGCTCGATCATAGAACAACTTACACCTTTATGTTGCTGTTAATAACTTGCTAATAACTTGCGTAGTAATATAGCATTACTACAACGGTTGCCTAATAAAACTTGTCAACCGTGTGAGTGCCCTTGTTAGTAGCTCTTTGCGAAGGGGGAACACATCGGTCGGGTTATGTTTGCGGAGTATAGAACTGTTAGTTTATACGCTCTCTCACCTTCTCTGATTAGACGAATGTTGTAGAGTGTCTCTATAGGTTTTTAGTGCTTGCGTGCTGCCGCTTAATCCCACCATATTGCCTATGATATTCCTCTTGCGTCCTCTAACTCCCCTGCGTGCCTCAAGTACAAAGGACGACTAGTTGACGAATGCTTATACGTCTTGAAGTCTTTTAATTACGAACCCGTACTTATTGTTGCTTTTTTGGGACATAACCGGGCAGGTATGGAGACACGTTCGATGAAGACAACGTTAGCAAGGTTACCCTTCCAGCTTGGCCTGGGCAGGGTTATGGACGATTATCTTCAGGACTCTTAGTCCAATTTGTATCTTGTCCGTACTCGGACGTATTTGATATTCTGTATGATTTGGATCTTTGTATTGTATATTTGTATCTTGACTCGTTGGAGTCGTTGTTGTAATATATATGTTTCTTGTGGGCTCTATTGTAATCCTGTTGTAATTTTACCGCTCGTGTTAATTCCTCTGGCACCACGTGTGTGATTTGTCGCGCACGTTGTGTCGGAGGGCGTTTCTGAATCGATATCGTCCGGATTTTGGCGGGATCGCTTGAACCCTCATGGTACCGGTTCCGGGGCGTCACAAGTTGGTATCAGAGCATAGGTTGACGGTACCCCACTAGTCCAGCCTGTAGGATAACCTTGCCAACGGACGTTGTTGTGTCTAGTGTCAAAACTATTTTCTAAAATTTGTTGGATAGATCTGATTAGCTCTGAATTTTCTCCTTACCTCTATTCTTTCTCCTCTTATCTATGAGAGTTTTGAGCCTTCTCTCTTATCTAAGTTTCTCCGAGTCTTAGGTTCCGACGCGGGTTGGACGATCTTTGCCCCTCATGTATTAGGTCCGATCTTTGGAGGATCCCGATGGAAGCGCAACATCAACAACAGAACAACGACTTCTTGTTAGTGGTGTCGACAGATCTGCATGGAGCAAGACTTCTTGTTAGTGGTGTCGAGGCGATCGACACGTCACCTGAAGATTCGATAGTTCACCTCTCCCCCCCGTACCTTGGCGTGGGATCTCGGGGCACGATCCCTTGTTAGTGGTGTCGATTGTAACGGCCCCGGGTAGTACCCCCTAATAGAATTGCTTGTTGTTTTTATTTTATGCATCATCATGCATCATGCACCATATCATCCATGTTTTAACTAAATAAAATTATTTTATAAACCCTTCTTATTTTATTTTCCCTCTCATATGGTTTTAATAAACCCTTATCTCTCTTTTCCATCTAATAAACCCTAAAAAATATTTTTGTAAACCTAATTATTTTGTTTTGTCTATCCCCCCTCCCTGTTTCAAAATAAAATTTATTTGAATTGTTTTCAAATCAATTGCAAATATGTTTTCAAAATAGAAAGGAAAGGTTTTATAAGACCCCTCGAACCAGCAGCCCAACCCATGGCCATCTCCTTCTTCTTCCCGGCAGCCCACCTTCGAACTCCCTCTGGCCCAGCCCATCTTCTATCGACCCTCGCGGCCTGCTAGCCCGGCCCGCCCCATCCTCCACGAAGCGGTACGCTTATCTTAGTTGTCATCTTCTCCACTCTCACGCAGAGAACGTGAGTGAGCCAAGCCACATCGCCCACCTGCTCCCCTTCCCGCATGGTCCTCTTCCCTCCTCCCTCGCTTTATCCCTGGGCCACGACATCTCCAGCTGCATCTCCTCCTCGCACACGTCTCCTCCATCCCTCTCCTTTCTTTCCCTTCCTGCAAGAAAAACGGGAGTGGACGAAACCGCAAAGCATCGCGCCTCCTCGCCGTCAATCCGTCGTGTCCGGCCACCCCGATCTGCGCCGCCACCACCACGAGCTCCGCGTCCCTCTCCTCGTTCTTCCCGTACCATCAATTGAACTGGGAACGCCCTAAATCGTCCCCAGCATCGCCGTTCCTCCGCCACGTTGACCGTGCTCCGGCGATGTTTCCGGCACCATCCGACCTTCCCCGGCACCCTCGTCGGCGTCAAGATCTTCTGGGTGAGACGACGCATCTCCCAGACCCCTTTTGCTCCTCTTTTTTCCTCTGGCTCGTTGTTCCACCGGTGACCACCGTCCCTTGCTGCAGGACCTCGCCGCGTGTCTGCTTCTTCCCCACCGTCTACATCCTCGAGCTTTCCTGCGCCGGCCTCCACCGGTCGCACCTTGGCGCCTGCATGTGGCCGCGCCTCACGTCGACAAGACCCGTTCCTCTACACCCTCGCGCTCGACGACCCCATCCCTCCTCTGCATCCTGTCGCCGCCATGCTGTGCTCGACACAAACGCCGCTTCTTCAGTTTCGTTAGAGAGAACTGCTCTGCAACACGCTCATCCCCGTCAGTGCACGCCGGGCCCGCATGTCCTCGTTAGCGCCTTGTGGCGCAGGGCCCACCTGTCATCCTCTGCAGCTTGATCTGTGCTTGGTGAGAAAACCTCCACAGATCTAGATCTGGCAGATTTGCACCAAGCCCCCTGCAACTTCTTCTACCTAACCCGAGCTCCCTCTTCGTAGCCCAGTCAGCAGCCGCGTCAGCTCTCCTGGGCCCGCGCGGCAGCCTCTGCAGCTAGACCAACTCTCGGTGATAAAAGCCACTACAAGAAAAGTTCAAATAGACAACGTCCCAAAATCATCAACTAAGGGCCATTTTTCGTCGCCTATGGGCCTAAACCGACGATATGGGTCCTGTGGTCCAAACTGCGTCAGGCAAAGTCCTAACACGTTTTTATCGGTCCGTCGCGTTCGGGCGCCCTTCCGCCACGGAAAATCGGACCGTTGCAGATGTGTTTTCGGGAGCCCGTTGACTGCTGACGTCATGCAAACTGACATGTGGCAGACGCCGTTAACTGGCAGTTAATGGCGTTAACCGGCTGAAACCCCGTGGTAGATGGTAGGCCCACACGAGGCCTGCCACGCCTTAAGCGGGCCGGCCCATTTAGTTTGTGGGCCAAGCCAGCTGACTTAGTTTGACCGTTCAACTATATAGCTGGGCTGGTCCATTAGTTATGTGGGCCGGGCCTAACCTGTAAGGTTGACTGGTCAAAATTTAAATGGGCTGGCCCACTAATCATGTGGGCCGGGCCGAATGCACTCGTTTGACTGGTCAACAAGCAAAAGGGCCGGCCCACTAGACATGCGTGACCCACTTTCCTGCTATCGGGCCGGCCCATTTAACAAGTGGGGTCCGCAATAAAGCAAGTGGGCCGGCCCATTTAGCATGTGGGACCCACTTTCCTGCTATCGGGCCGGCCCATTTAGTAAGTGGGGTCCACCATAGATCAAGTGGGCTGGCCCACCAAGCTAGTGGGTCGGCCCAAAAACACAGGTGGGTCCCACCTTCCTGTTAAAGGGCCGGCCCAGTTAGTATGTGGGGTCCACAATATAGCAAGTGGGCTGGACCAACAAGATAGTGGGCCGGCCCAATAAGCATGTGGGGCCCACCTTCCTGTTAAAGGGGTGACCCAGTTAGTAAGTGGGGTCTACCATAGAGCAAGTGGGCTGGCCCAACAGGTTGTCGGGCCGGCCCAATTTCCTGCTGACGGGCCGGCCCAGTTAGTAAGTGGGGTCCACCACATAAGCAATTGGGCTGGCCCAACTAGTTACTGGGCCGGCCCAATAAGCTTGTGGGGGGCACTATCGTGTTAACGGGCCAGCCTAGTTAGTATGTGGGGTCCACCGTAAATCAGGTGGGCTGGCCCATCGATTTAGCGGGCCGGCCCAATAAGCTTGTGGGGCCCACTTTCCTGCTAACGGGCCGGCCCATTTACCAAAATGGGCTGGCCCAATAAGCACCTGGGGCCACTTTTCTGTTACAGGGCCGGCCCAGTTAGTGGGCGGGGTCCAACTTAAAGCAAGTGGGCCGGACCAATTAGTGGGTGGGGTCCACCTTAAATCAAGTGGGCTGGCCCTATAAGTAAGTGGGCCAGCCCGTTTAGTTGCTGTTTATATGCCGACATAATAGGCGCTTTACGATTTTGCGGGCCGGCACATATGTGATTTCGCTTAATTGGGACGTTTAAGGGATGGGAATTTGTGATTTAGATACTGAGAATATTTACGCAACACATGATTTCTGTCGGATAGCCTCACTTACCACAAGCACCATAGAAAAAATGCGCGAAAGAACTATAAAAACTAACTAAATATTACATCAGCTGCAAGGCTTTGCAAAAATATTACAGAACCCAAAGAAATTGAATGGTAATTAAATCTAGAAATACAATGAAGCGATTCGGCAATCTTTAAGTTTTCCATGCACCACCTATATCTGAAACAAAGACATTACAAGTTAAGACAACAACAATGGAAAGGCAAAGACACTACAATATGTTTGCCAAAGAATTTGGAACTCATCATTTCGGCGTTATAACAAGATCATTGTAATGCACACAATAAGCAAACAAAGAGTGCATTCCACATACCAACAGCCAATATAACAGAGCACATTAGAATGAAACAACAGACTTACTACTGTCGAGTCCCATGCAAACCAACATGTTCAGGGAGTACAAAATTGGCATGAACAACATAGTAGCAGGCTATAAATTTTGTAACAACAACTGAGCAAGATGAAGTTATGATGGCAACATCTACAGAGCAGGGAATGTAAACCAAAAATAGAAGTTACGATGGAAAAAGCTAAAGAGGAGGGAATGTGAACCAACATGTGCCAAGTGCAATTACTTCAAATTGGCCGTGAACTAAATAATACTCCTGAACTTATAGTGAAGGGGATTCAAATCAAGATGTTTCGGGATATAAACTTGTAATGAGCAACACATAGAGGATAGTTAATGCTGGAGCTTAGGATGGACCAGATACAGAATATAGTGGGATCACCTGTGAACTTGTATAAGAGGGAATGCAAACCAATATGTTCAGCATTCCATATGTGAGCGTCATGCCAAGTCAGAGAAACAAGTCAATAATGCAGCTTTTGAAGAACAAGATGGCACACAAAATTATTATCTAGTAGTATGACAAGTTTATTTGTACTACAGGCTAGATAGCAGAGTGATAGCATGTCAAACTAAGTCCTTACTTTGTTAGCTTACAATGAACTAGATACAAAACAATGGCATCACCTGTAGTACAGGGAATGCAAGCCAACATGTTCATGGAGTAAAAAATTGGCACAAACAACATAGTAGCAGGCCATAATTTTTGTAACAACGACCGAGCAAGATAAAGTTATGATGGCTAGATCTACAGAGCAGGGAATGTAAACCAAATATAGAAGTTACGATGCCAAAAGCTATAGAGCAGGGAATGCGAACCAACATGTGCAATTACTTAAAATTGGCCATGAACTAAATAATAGCAGGATGTTACTATAATAGCTAGGAATAAAACAGATAGGAGTTATAATGGCATCACTCATAAACTTGTAGATAAGGGAAACAAATCAATTTGTTTTGGGATATAAAGTTGTAAGGAGCAACACATAGAGGATAGTTAATGCTACGGCTTAGGATGGACCAGAAACGGAATATAGTGGGATCACCTGTGAACTTGTAGAAGAGGGAATGCCCACCAATATGTTCACCATTCTATATGTGGGCGGCATGCCAATTAAGAGAAACAAGTTAATATTGCAGCATTTGAAGAATCAGATGGCAAAGAAAATTATAATGGAAGTAGCTGCTGTGACGAGTTCAAATAAATTTGTACTGCAGGATGGCAGAGCGATAGCATGCAGGAACTAATAGCAGGCGGTTACTTTGTTAGCTTACGACGAAGTAGATAGAAATAACAATGGCATCACCTGTAGTACAGGGAATGCAAACCAACATGTTCAGGGAGAACAAGATTGGCATGAACAAAATAGTAGCAGCCTATAATTTTGTAACAACGACTGAGCAAGATAGAAGTTATGATGGCTACATCTATAGAGCAGGGAATGCAAACCAAAATGTTCAATCGCTTAAAGTTAGCAATGAGCTAGAAAATAGCAAGGTGTTACGGTCATAGCTAGGAATGAACTTAAAGAGCTTCAGACAAACAAGCATCTGAACCCAGAACATGGCGCTAAAACAAGGGACTTACATTAGGAGAAGCACTCTGTGGGAGTCACAACGAGATCTTCCTGGGGTTGATAGATCCGGTGATGAAGTATACTACATGTGCTACTTGGGGTTGGAGAGACGGCCATTACACCTTCATGGTTACTCATCTCATCTGCAAAAACGTAACGACGCGTCGTTAGCACAAACAGGTTCCCCCAAGATTAAACAAGAACTTGCAGGCAAGTAATAGAAAAGCGAAAGTAGAAGAGTTTAGATCATGCACGGCGCCGGTGAAGCAGATCCGGTTCATGCACAGCGGTGTCGGTGAGCTAGATCCGATGCGCTGGACGATGGATTCGGGGAAGCGGCTCCTGTGGGGTGAACGATACCGCAGCTGAAGCCACTGCGGTAGACTGCTGGATGAGTATATGGTTTCGAGGTTCGGCGGGGATGATCCGGTCCGGTTGATGACGACGTCGATGATGCGGCTCCGGCAGACAGCCGGATGAGGAGGATCGCGAGGCCTCGGGTATGCCAGGGAAGTCCGGCGGGGATGTTCCGGTGCGGTGGTCGTGGAGGTGGGAGAGAGAGCGACTTGGGATGTTCCGGTGGGTATGGTCTCAGAGGAGAGACTAAGGGAAATGAAATTTTTTTCGGTTAGTTTCTGGGGCTAGGGAGGTGGTGATCGGAAAAAATGACGGGTAGAACCCCCACCAAACGAATTATACATGGGCATTGATGTCATCTTTACGAGGGTAGAATGGGAAGTTAGAAGCGTGTGAAATATTTTTATTTTTTGGGCGGGAAGTTTTGCCACTGGAATGAGATTTCGAGTTTGGCTATGGTCCAAGTAATACAAAAATATGAGACCGTACTAGTACGGCCAAGTGTCACATCAAGTCATCATCACGTTGAAAATCGGTTACCACGATCATAATCATGATGTATCTTGAAAATCCATTTTGAAAAGCCCTTCCGAAATATTTCAGGATTGGTAGGAGATTTTGCAGCTTGACTGAAAATTGATTTTGAATATGGCTATGGTGCTAGTAATATACTCGTGATTGTAATATATAAGGCCAGGGGTAGATCATGCTACTTTGTAGCTCTGTTCGGAAAAAAAAGGCCAGGGGTTGATAACCCACAAGTATAGGGGATCGCAACAGTCTTCGAGGGAAGTAAAACCCAAATTTATTGATTCGACACAAGGGGAGGTAAAGAATACTTATAAGCCTTAACAACTGAGTTGTCAATTCAGCTGCACCTGGAAAAGCACTAGTAACAGGGGTGATGTGAAAGCAGCGAGTAATATGAGAGCAGATAGTAACGAGTAACACAGCAGCGAGTAATAGTAACACGGAGGCAATGGCACCGTGAAAATAGTTGATACTACTTCCAATGACATGTAGAACGAGTATATGATGATGAGAGATGGACCGGGGTTCCCAGCTATCTACACTAGTGGTAACTCTCCAATAACAAGTGTTGGGTGAAAAAATTACAGTTGGGCAATTGATAGGATTGAAATAGCATTAAGACAGAACATCAAGATTATTAATCATGTAGGCAGGTTTTCCATATATAGTCATACGTGCTCGCAATGAGAAACTTGTACAACATCTTTTGTCCTACCAGCCGGTGGCAGCCGGGCCTCAAGGGAATCTACTGGAAATTAAGGTACTCCTTTTAATAGAGCACCGAAGCAAAGCATTAACACTTGGTGAAAAAATGTGATCCTCATACCTACGCCTTCCCCTCCAGTTATCCCAGTTGATGTCACTTTGGGGCCTCGGGTTCCGGACATAGACATGTGCAAACAACTTGTAGATACAATCTAATCAATAAGTATAGAGCTTAAATCTAAGATCATGCCACTCGGGCCCTAGTGACAAGCATTAAACACAACAAGATTGCAGCAACAATAACTTCACAAACTTTATAGATAGACTAATCATAATGTAACAATCCATCGGATCCCAACAAACACAACACCGATTACATCAGATGAATCTCAATCATGTAAGGCAGCTCATGAGATCATTGTATTGAAGTACATGGGGGACAGAGTACCAACTAGCTACAGCTAGAACCCGTAGTCCATGGGGGAATTACTCACGGAGCATGATGGAGGCGATGGCGTTGATGGAGATGGCTTCCGGGGGCACTTCCCCATCCCGGCGGCGTGCCGGAACAGAGATTCTGTCCCCCGAATTGGAGTTTCGCGACGGCGGCGGCGCCCCTGGAGTCTTTCTGGAGTTTCGTCAATTCGTATCTAAGTTTTAGGTCGCGAGGGGTCTTATAGGCGAAGAGGCGGCGCAAGGGGGCGCCTGGGGGTCCCACCCCATAGGCTGGCGCGCCCCCCTTCCAGGTCGCGCCGCCTTATGGTCTGGGGGCCCCAGGCCTCCCCTCCGACTCTCCTTCGGTGTCCTGGTCCGTCTCGGTGAATTATGATGTTTGGTTTTCGTTTCGTAGAATTCCGAGAATATTGCCCGAACAGCCTTTCTGGAACCAAAAATAACAGAAAACAGGACTGGCACTTCGGCATCTTGTTAATAGGTTAGTTCCGGAAAACGCATAAAAATATTATAAAGTGTGAGCAAAACATGTAGGTATTGTCATAAAACTAGCATGGAACATCAGAAATTATAGATACATTGGAGACGTATCAAGCATCCCCAAGCTTAGTTCCTACTCGCCCTCGAGTAGGTAAACGATAAAAAGAATAATTTCCGAAGTGACATGCTAATTACATAACCTTGATCATACTATTGTAAAGCATATGAGATGAATGAAGTGACTCAAGGCAATGATCTATAGTTGCTAACAAATAGATAACATATAGTAAAACTTTTCATGAATAGTACTTTCAAGACAAGCATCAAAAAGTCTTGCATAGGAGTTAACTCATAAAGCAATAAATTCAAAGTAAAGGCATTGAAGCAACACAAAGGAAGATATAAATTTCAGCAGTTGCTTTCAACTTTCAACATGCATATCTCATGGATAATTGTCAACACAAAGTAGAATAATAAGTGCAATAAGCAAGTATGTAAGAATCAATGCACAGTTGACACAAGTGTTTGCTTCTAAGATGGAAGGAAGTAGGTAAACTGACTCAACATAAAGTAAAAGAAAGTCCCTTCGCAGAGGGAAGCAGGGATTAAATCATGTGCTAGAGCTTTTTAAGTTTTCAAATCATATAGAGAGCATAAAAGTAAAGTTTTGAGAGGTGTTTGTTGTTGTCAACGAATGGTAGTGGGCACTCTAACCCCCTCATCAAACAGACTTTCAAAGAGCGGCTCCCATGAAGGACGTTATCTCTACCAGCAAGGTAGATCATCCCTCTTCTCTTTTGTTTACACATGTACTTTAGTTTTATTTATGGATGACACTCCTCCCAACCTTTTGCTTACACAAGCCATGGCTAACCGAATCCTCGGGTGCCTTCCAACATTCACATACCATGAAGGAGTGTCTATTTGCAAAATTAAGTTGCTTACTGATGAATCAGGGCAAAACATGTGAAGAGAATTATTAATGAAAGTTAATTAATTGGGGCTGGGAACCCCGCTGCCAGCTCTTTTTGCAAAATTATTGGATAAGCGGATGAAGCCACTAGTCCATTGGTGAAAGCTGCCCAACAAGATTGAAAGATAAAACACCACATACTTCCTCATGATCTATAAAACATTGACACAAATAAGAGATAATAAAGTTTTGAATTGTTTAAAGGTAGCACATGAAGTATTTACTTGGAATGGTAGAAAAATACCACATAGTAGGTAGTTATGGTGGACACACATGGTATAGGTTTTGGCTCAAGGTTTTTGGATGCACGAGAAGCATTTCCTCTCAGTACAAGGCTTTGGCTAGCAAGGTTGTTTGAAGCAAACACAAGTATGAACCGGTACAGAAAAACTTACATAAGAACATATTGCAAGCATTATAAGACTCTACACTCGTCTTCCTTGTTGCTCAAACACTTTTACCGGAAAATATCTAGACCTTAGAGAGACCAATCATGCAAACCAATTTCAACAAGCTCTACGGTAGTTCTCCAATAATAGGTTCAAACTACATGGTGCAAGAGCTTAATCATGATCTACTTGAGAGCTCAAAACAATTGCCAAGTATCAAATTATTCAATACAATATGAAGCATTTTCTGTTTCCAACCAAATAACAATAAGTGCAATAGCTTCCAACTTTTGTCATGAACCTTAAAAGTAAAATGAAGAACACCGGTGTTCATATGAAAAAGCGGAGCGTGTATCTCTCCCACACAAGGAATGCTAGGATCCGAATTTATTCAAACACAAACAAAAATAAATACACACAGACGCTCCAAGTAAAGCACATAAGATGTGATCGAATAAAAATATAGTTTCAATAGAAGAAACCTGATAAGTTGATGAAGAAGGGGATGCCTTGGGCATCCCCAAGCTTAGACGCTTGAGTCTTCTTGAAATATGCGGGGATGAACCACGGGGGCATCCCCAAGCTTAGACTTTTCACTTTTCTTGATCATATATCATCCTCCTCTCTTGACCCTTGAAAACTTCCTTCACACCAAACTTCTCATAAACTTCATTAGAGGGGTTAGTACTCAAAAAAACTTTAATCCACTTTAGCCCTGTAGTGACACATTGCAAGAACTCAATAAAAGATTAGCTACAGCTCTCCACGTCTAGAAAGCCTCACTTAAAGTCCACAAGAGACAATGCAAAAAATAGAGACAGAATCTGTCAAAACAGAACAGCCAGTAAAGACGGATTTTTAAGAGCTACTTCCGTTGCTCAAATCAGAAAACTCAAAACTAATGAAAGTTGCGTACATATCTGGGGATCACTCACATAAATTGGCAGATTTTTCTGAGTTACCTACAGAGAATCCTACCCAAATTCGTGACAGCAAGAAATCTGTTTCTGCGGAGAAATCCAAATCTAGCATCAACCTTCTATTAGAGACTTCACTTGGCACAACATTGCAATAAAATAAAGATAAGTAGAGGTTAATACAGTAGTAACAACTTCCAAAACACAACAAAACAGTAGCAAAATAAAAACATGGGTTATCTCCCAAGAAGTGCTTTCTTTATAGCCATTAAGATGGGCTCAGCAATTTCAATGATGCACTCGCAAGACATAAGAGTTGAAGCAAAGGAGAGCATCAAAAAGAAAGTTCAAAACACATTTAAGTCTAACCCACTTCCTATGCATAGGAATCTTGTACACAAATAAATTCATGAAGAACAAAGTGACAAGCATTGGAAGATAAAACACGGGTAACTTCAAAAGTTTCAGCATATAGAGAGGTGTTTAGTACCATGCACATTTCTACAACCATATTTTCCTCTCTGATAATAATTTTCAGTAGCTTCATTAACAAACTCAACAACATAACTATCACATACAGCATGCTTTTCATGATTTCCAAACACATAATTTTTATCAAGCTCAAAAATAGTTGGATTAAAACTTTCAAACCCACTTTTATCAACAATATAACAACATGATTGATCAATCTCAAAAGATATGGGACTCATAGATAAAGTCAAGAACTCTCCAATCCCATTTTCATTAGTAGTACAATTAATATTATCAAGTAACTTAGGACCATCATCTAGAGATTTATCATAAACATTTGCCAAGCAAAACTCTTTAGTACCATGCATTTTGACATCAGGCACAAACAAAGCATTATCATAAGATTTATCAAAATAGCATGGATTATCATAGATAACAGTAGCATAATTATTCTCACAAGTTTTACTCATAGGGAATATTTCAAGAGAATCCACAGGAACATAACATTCATCCGCCTTTGGTAAGCATGGAGGACAATCGAATGGTGTAAGAGATAAAGAGTTACTCTCATTAGAAGGTTGGCATGGGTAGCTAATCCATTTTTCCTCCTTTTGCTTTCACCTGTTCCAAGATCGTCCAGTTGATCTCATGGACATCTGCATCAGCCAAAGCGGTAACCAAGTTGCCAGCCACTAGCTTCTGCAGATCAGCAACAGCATGTAGGCCATCTTGAATTGTAGAATTCCATCCTCGATTCATTTCTTTGTTCCGCCAAGTGGCCACATCCAAGTCCTTTTGAAGACGTCTAATCTTAGCTTCCCCAGTGCCACATCCTTCTGTTTTGTTCCTACAAACGTTTGCATCAGTGGAACTCTGGACATCTATGCTACAATGCTGCTTGGCAGGGACATGAGCAGTCACTTGCTTCTGCGATTTGCCATGCATAAAATCAATCAGCAGATTAAAAGGAAATATGTTGGTTGATTCATGTCACCACTTTGAGCAACCCATGAGTTTCTAAACCTTAAATGATGGAGTCTAAAACATTGCAATAAAAGGGTGGGTGCATCATTTGCATGCAGAGGCCGGGGCGACACTATTTTGAAGACAAAATTAGGAAATCTGAAATCTTTATCTATATCACTACCATCTATACCACTCCACTCCTGTTGACAGTTTGATCTCTTTCAGTACATTAGATTATGTCATGTTTCAAACACTATTATAAAATTACCTCCTTAATGTTGAGCTCAGGAGGAACTAGATGTGCTGATCCTAGGCGGCCCCTCAAATGATTGCTTGCTAGAACAATAGGACCAAATCCCTCCTCCTTTCTACCAATGTCTGCATCACTGGCGCGCTCACTGTCTTTGTCAGGAACATGAGAAGTGGCTAGCTGCTGCAAATCAAAGTTCATCAAATCAATCAGCAAACAACACATATGAAATTTGAGCAGTGCGGCTAAATACCTTCTTCAGCAGCAGCCCCACGGGATCGTCCTTTTGGCGGCACATCACACGGGTGAAAAATCTCGGCAATGACTCGGGGTGCGGTGATTTTGTCCCAATCAACGGTATGCCGATCGAGGCTGCAATTATGTTATTCCGCAATTTATTTTGCCTCCGAGATTCTTCGTAGGCATTCTCGAGTGGAATATCTAGCAGGCATTACAAAAAAAGATGCTAATAACAAGCAGTGGAAGCAAGCAATAAACTAGTCTCGGAAATCAAATACATAACAAAAGCAGCCGGACAAAGTGTTCAACCTTGGTCGACTGGGGAGGTGGATCATGGTGCCGCTTTGTGTACCAATCTCGCCGGCCGGTGCGATGAACCAGTGAGTCGGGGAAGCAGATCCGACGAAGTGGACGGAGTGTGGTTGATGGCATCGCTGAGCTGGCTCCGGCGCGGTGGATGTCGGCTATGGATGGAGGATTGAGAGGGAGCGAGACGGACTAGGAGCGAGGTAGGGAGAGAGGCCCTTGCTTGTCCTTGGGTGGGGCTGGATATAGGGGAAGTGAAAGCCCTAGAAGATAGCATCCTGCTAATATCCTAGTACAAAACAATTGAACTAGAAAATCCCGCCAATATATGGCACCAAAATATGGTGCTGAATTGCGGGCGGCTCATAGTTGTGCACAAATAATATGGGAAAATCCAAAAAATGTAGTTCAACAAAATAAATTCTAGTAGGGAAAGTCGCTAGCTCGCCATGAGAAGATGCACTCCGCCAAAAAAATGTCATGACAAGCTAGTCTGCTATGGATCTTGCATTAACCCTGATCGATAAAATGGTGGGTACAAAAGACAAGCTAAATCAAAAAAAATGGTGGCAGAAAGATGTAAACTCTCAAATGAAACTCTACTAAATAGGGCCAATTCAACAACATGCCTCATATTATTAGTACTTCCTCCGGTCCATATTATCTGCCACTAAAATGGATGTATCTACAAATACATCCATTTGAGTGGCATGCATATGGATAGGAGTAGTAGATCAAGGAGTTGCGAGACAGCGGAGGAAATGTGGTGGGGAGGAGGAGGGTGACGACCAGACCCCCACCTCCACGGCACCGCATAAATAGAAGCTAAAATATGTGAAACAGTGGAGGAAATGAGGTGGGGAGGAGGAGGGCGACGACCAGACCCGATAACAGTACTCCCCCCGGTCGAACTTCCCCTCATGTCGCGCAAGGTGAAAAAAGGGGTATTTTTCTTTGACTTCATGGAGAAAAAAAGGTCTTCTTTTTAGCCCCAGAGTCACCTCGCTACCGCTCAAGAAATGGAGCCCCTCTCCGCTGGGCTCCATAAAAGCTACACTGCTCATGTCAGACTGTTGAAGACACTGGCAAGTGCATGTCAGGGGGATAGAGAATAAATTACGTCCACGCGTCGGCGCGTGCTGTCTACCCCCAAACCCTAAACTCTATCTTATGAAGTCAAGCATGCATGAAGAGAAGTGGTTTTTGGTTTCAAACATGGAAATTTCAAAAACCTCCCAAGAGCTACATTTTGGAGTGACTAAGAATGATAGATGCTTAATTATTCATATTCATGATTTAAGGTCAAACCTAGTATTTGACCAAGATTCAAATGGGCACAAAAATTCAAAATAAATCAAAATAAATGAAAAACCAAGGCACATAGTATTCTTATGTCATATAGTAAGCATTCAATTAAGTTGATCAACAAGGTCTAGACATATTCAAACTAGAAAAATCATGTATCTACCCCCTAACCATAAACTCTGTCTTACGAAGTCAAGCATGAAGAGATGTGGTTTTGGGTTTCAAACATGGAAATTTCAAAATCCCTCCCAAGAGCTTCATTTTGGAGTGACTAAGAAGCATCCATGATTACCTTTTCATATTCATGTTTTAAACTTGTCCAAATCTTGGTCAAACCTAGGATTTGACCAAGATTTAAACGGGCATAAAATTCAAAAAAAATATGAAAAACCAAGGTCTTCTTATGCCATATAGTAAGCATTCAATTAAGTTGATAAACAAGGTCTAGACATATTAAACCTGAAAAATCATGTATCTACCCCTAACCTTAAACTCTGTCTTATGAAGTCAAGCATGCATGTTGAAGAGAAGTGGTTTTTGGTTTCAAACATGGAAATTTCAAAAACCCTCCCAAGAGCTTCATTTTGGAGCGACTAAGAAGGAATGAAGGATACATGCTTACTTTTTCATATTCATGTTTTAAACTTGTTTAAGTCATGGTCAAACCTAGGATTTGACCAAGATTCAAATGGGCATAAATTCAAAAAGAAATTCAAAACCCAAAGCACATAGTCTTTGTATGTCATATAGTAAGCATTCAAGTTGATAAACAAGGTCTAGACATATTCAAACTAGAAAAAATATGGAAATTTCAAAGACCCTCCCAAGAGCTTCATTTTGGAGTGACTAAGAAGGATACATGCTTACTTTTTCATATTCATGAGAATATGCACTCCGCCAAAAAAACCTAGGATTTGACCAAGATTCAAATGGGCATAAAAATTCAAAATAAATCAAAATAAATTAAAAACCAAGGCACATAGTCTTCTTATGTCATATAGTAAGCATTCAATTAAGTTGATAAACAAGGTCTAGACATATTCAAACCAGATAAATCATGTATCTACCCCCTAACCCTAAACTCTGTCTTATGAAGTCAAGCATGAAGAGATGTGGTTTTGGGTTTCAAACATGGAAATTTCGAAAACCCTCCCAAGAGCTTCATTTTGGAGTGACTAAGAAGCATACATGATTACCTTTTCATATTCATGTTTTAAACTTGTCCAAATCTTGGTCAACCCTAGGATTTGACCAAGATTCAAACGGGCATAAAATTCAAAAAAAATGAAAAACCAAGGTCTTCTTATGTCATATAGTTAGCATTCAATTAAGTTGATAAGCAAGGTCTAGACATATTAAACCTGAAAAATCATGTATCTACCCCCTAACCTTAAACTCTGTCTTATGAAGTCAAGCATGCATGTTGAAGAGAAGTGGTTTTTGGTTTCAAACATGGAAATTTCAAAAACCGTCCCAAGAGCTTCATTTTGGAGTGACTAAGAAGGAATGAAGGATACATGCTTACTTTTTCATATTCATGTTTTAAACTTGTTTAAGTCATGGTCAAACCTAGGATTTGACCAAGATTCAAATGGGCATAAAAATTCAAAAGCAAATTCAAAACCCAAAGCACATAGTCTTTGTATGTCATATAGTAAGCATTCAAGTTGATAAACAAGGTCTAGACATATTCAAACCAGAAAAAACATGGAAATTTCAAAGACCCTCCCATGAGCTTCATTTTGGAGTGACTAAGAAGGATCGATACAGGCTTACTTTTTCATAATCATGTTTTAAACTTGTTTAAATCTTGGTCAAAGCTAGGATTTGACCAAGATTCAACAAAATGGGGATAAAAATTCAAAAAAAATCAATAAAATGATAAACCAATGCACATATTCTTCTTATGTCACATATAGTAAGCATTCAATTAAGTTGATAAACAAGGTCTAGACATATTCAAACCAGAAAAATCATGTATCTACCTACCCCTAACCCTAAACTATGTCTTATGAAGTCAAGCATGCATGAAGAGAAGTGGTTTTTGGTTTCAAACATGGGAATTTCAAAAACCCTCCCAAGATCTACATTTTTGAGTGACTAAGAAGGATAGATGCTTAATTTTTCATATCCATGATTGAAACTGGTCAAACCTAGGATTTGACCAAGATTCAAATAAGCATAAAATTTCAAAATATATGAAAAACCAAGGCACGTAGTCTTCTTATATATGTCATATAGTATGCATTCAATTAAGTGGATAAACAAGGTATCGACATATTCAAACCAGGAAAATCATGTATCTACCCCCTAACCCTAAACTATGTCTTAATTATGAAGTCAGGCATGCATGAAGAGAAGTTTTTTTTGGTTTCAAACATTGAAATTTCAAAAACCCTCCCAAGAGCTACATTATGGAGTGACTAAGAAGGATAGATGCTTAATTTTTCTTATTCATGTTTTAAACTTGTTTAAATCATGGTCAAACCTAGGATTTGACCAAGATTCAAATAGGCATAAAATTCAAAAAAATCAAAAACCAAGGCACATAGTATTCTTATGTCATATATATAGTAAGCATTCAAATAAGTTGATAAACAAGGTCTAGACATATTCAAACCAGGAAAATCATGTATCTTGCTACCCCCTAACCCTAGCTAGCTAAACTTTGTCTTATGAAGTCAAGAATGCATGAAGAGAAGTGGTTTTTGGTTTCAAACATTTTGGAGTGACTAAGAAGGATCGATACAGGCTTAATATTTCATATTCATGTTTTAAACTTGTCTAAATCTTGGTCAAACCTAGGATTTGACCAAGATTCAACAAATTGGGGATAAAAATTCAAAAAAAAAATCAATAAAATGAAAAACCAATGCACATAGTCTTCTTATGTAATATAGTAAGCATTCAATTAAGTTTATAAACAAGGTCTAGATATATTCAAAACAGTAAAATCATGTATCAAGCTAGACTCCTAACCCTAAACTCTGTCTTATGAAGTCAAGCATGAAGAGAGAAGTGGTTTTTGGTTTCAAACATGCAAATTTCAAAAACCCTCTCAAGAGCTTCATTTTGGAGTGACTACGAAGGATACACGCTTACTTTTTCATATTCATATTTCAACTTGTTTAAATCATGGTCAAACCTAGGATTTGACCAAGATTCAAAAAATGGGCATAATTTTTAAAAAAAATCAAAAAATGAAAAACCAAGGCACATAGTCTTCTTATGTCATATAGTAAGCATTCAATTAAGTTGATAAACAAGGTCTAGACATATTCAAACCAGAGAAATCATGTATCTAGCTGCCCCTAACCCTAAACTATGTCTTATGAAGTCAAGCATGAAGAGAAGTGGTTTTTGGTTTCAAGCATGGAAATTTCAAAAACCCTCACAAGAGCTTGATTTTGGAGTGACTACGAAGGATACATGCTATCTTTTTCATATTCATGTTTTAAACTTGTCTAAATCATGGTCAAACCTAGGATTTGACCAAGATTCAACAAATGGGGACAAAAATTCAAAAAAAATCAATAAAATGAAAAACCAATGCACATAGTCTTCTTATTTCATGTAGTAAGCATTCAATTAAGTTGATAAACAAGGTCTAGACATATTCAAACCAGAAAAATCATGTATCAAGCTAGACCCCTGACCCTAAACTCTGTCTTATGAAGTCAAGCATGAAGAGAGAAGTGGTTTTTGGTTTCAAACATGGAAATTTCAAAAACCCTCTCAAGAGCTTCATTTTGGAGTGACTACAAAGGATACATGCTTACTTTGTCATATTCATGTTTCAAACTTGTTTAAATCATGGTCAAATCCTAGATTTGACCAAGATTCAAAAAATGGGCATAATTTTTTAAAAAAAATCAAAAAATGAAAAACCAAGGCACATAGCAAACTATGTACTAATACAGTATAATAATCACCCGAGTTATTAGAGCAACAAGTATGTCACTTACGTCTCGTTCCCATGCGTGACGTCCCACAATTCAGTGAGCACAAGTCACGTACGGTAGGTAGGCAAACTCCCAGCCATCTTCTTTGTCAAGAGAGAGGCATCAAGACTCTCTCTCTCTCCATCTCTCCAATTATCCACCTCCGTTGGCTGCCGGTTTTGGCAGGGCGTTTCTAGCTCAGCTCGTAGGCCATGGTGTGCAGGCTCTGTAGCCATGGCGATTTGGTCGCGCCAAGTGGTTCGTGCCCGGCTGCGACGAGGATCAATCCGGACGGTGGCTGTTAAGGACCCGATCGCATTTATTGCTTTCAGCCTGGGGTCTACCATGTAAATCTTAGGGATTTAGACGTACTTTCCTGTTTATTTTGTGTCCTGCTGTAAACTGCGCTCTGATGCGTATTGGAAATCTGGGTCCTTCAGGATCGTTCGGTTGTCCCTCTAACAAAAAAAAACATCTCTCTCATTCTCGGCCTCGCTCGCTTGCACCCCTTGCGCACTGACAACCATGCACAACAGTCAACATCACCCGAAAAGTGGTAGACACCATAAATAAGTGGGTGTCGTCGTGGTGAACAGACATATGCCATGGGATGGCTTAAGTTGGGGCCGAATGTGCGCTAGAGGATTCGGGTGAGGGTTTTGGTAAGGTAGGGATGGATTCCGGATGGATTTCCTAAGAACTTGTCCTTGGCCAGAGGTAGAAGAAGAAGAACTCAAGAACTCTTTTCTCTTCAGATCTCTCTATTTCTTGATCGTAATAGGTTACAGGTTTTTGGGTACAACATAGCATATGCCCGCGATGGGGTGTGCCCCCTCTCCTTATATAGGGGAGAGAGTGGCTTACAGGGGAAGAAACCCTAGGAAACCCTAATGGCATCTTTGATTGGACAAACTACTTTACAAAGCTTCTTTAGCTACCGGTGACGCCGGTATCTCTTTAATCAGGGAGGCTGACGTCCTCCGGTACCTTTTACGTCATCATCTGCTTTAGCTCCAGAGCTTCGATTAAAGCTGAAGTGCTTTGCTCATCTTTGTCCTCTAGCTCCTTAGAGAATCTTTGACCAGTCTTGCCGACGTGCTACAGTGTCGCCTGTACCAGTAGTCCGGTACCTTCTTAGCTCATTCCGGTATACCCCTCCTGGGATACCGGTATAGATTTACTTAGCAAAAAGCCTAGTTTCTCATTCCGGAATAACCTTTAAACCGGTATCTTGATGGCTCAAACCATCCGGTTTGGCATGCCTTTGGCATACCGGGGGTCATCCCCCCAACATTAGTCCCCGAAGCTGGTATAGTCCGGTGGATCCTATCCAACGGACCATGCCAGGTTCCCATTACTCAAGGTACCGGTTTAATCCTTCCGGTAACCAGTTCAATCCTTCCGGCATTTTTGCCGAACTTATGTCTTTTCTCACCGAGCCATTCCGGTATCTTTGTCATTAAACTCTCCTCGGCGAGGTCGAGAATTTCTCGGGTACAGTGCCTGTCAGTGACATGCGCACTGTGCCTAACGCTGCAGTGTCAGGGGTCACTTCCCTTCGGCTTCTGCACTTGCATTTATGGCGCCGCACCGGATCCTCGCTGCCGTTCCGGATCCGTGTGGCCTCCCTGTGTCTTTATCTTTTCTGCGCGTGTATCGTTGCGCCACGTGGCTGCCCACGAGACGAACCACCGCGGCCCAGTAGTTGCCAGCCCACTACTTCTCCTCCCTATTTAAGGGGGAGCGGTTCCTTCTCCTCTTCTTCTCCGCACTCACAACCTCCTCACGCGCTCTGAGCTCTTTGCCCTTTGCGCTCCCGCCGTCGCCATTCGTCGCTAGAGCGTCTTCCTCCGGCGATCTTCCTCAGCCATTCCGCCGAGCTTCGCCCCGCAGAGACCCTCTGCAGTGCCTCCGCTGTTGCTTCATCGCGCGCTCCTCGGCGACCTCCGTTCCTCTTCTGCGCCAGTCCTCGTCGACGACTGCGAGTTCGCCGCATCTCCTGCGTCCTTCGTCCTTAACGTCTTCCGCCACCTCAGGTTAGCCTCAATGCCTCTTTGCTCTCTCCTTTTTGCCTTCTTGTTCTTTGGCCGGTTGGGGATTTACCTTCCCTTTTTCTCTTGGTTTTTCTCTTGTTCGTAGATCTTCGCGCGAGGCTAGATCTGGGGAAACCTGTTTCTAGGTAGATTTCGGTATCTTTAGACTTGCATGTCTAGCGAAGAGTATCTTTCCGAACCAGCAGCCAGCAGCCATCACAGCGAGGCCTCTGACGGGCCTTCCGCTGAACTGGCCCGGATGGAAGCTTCCTCATCCGCTCTGGCGGCCGGTACCGGAAGAGGTCAGGAGGCCAGCAGCTCCGGCCAAGGTTCCGGAGTAGACTTGGCTAACATCACCCGCGGAGCCTGGAAGGGCTCGGACGTGACGCTGCCGGATATCGATTGGCTTTACCGCTCCCGGAGGATACCGGCACAGGTGTCTTGCCGGATTCCACGCGACGAGGTGGAACCCGCTCCCGAACCCGGAGAGTTCGTTGTTTTCCTTGCTCACTTTGAGCGTGGCTTCAGCCTTCCGGCCTCCGATTTTTTCCGCGAGTTCCTCGATTTTTACAAACTCCAACCCATCATCTTCCTGGCAATGCCATTTTCTATCTCTCTTGCTTTGTTTCTTTCATGGAGGCCTACATTGGCCTCCTTCCCACTAAAGAAGCCTTTGCTCGCTTCTTCTGCCTTCGGATCAACTCGGTCCAAGGCAAAGACATCCCCAAGCCCAAGCCTCCGGTGCGATGTGGATCCTGCATCATGGGCTCCCGCCAGGGGAGCCCCTTCTTCAAATTCTCCGGTCTGGATTCATGCCAGGCATGGCAAGAGACCTTCTTCTACGAGAAGAACAAGGGCGCCGCAGATTTTATCAATCTACCGGCCTATAATCCGGAGACGCCAACGAGGGCCAACTGGGGCTACAATCCGGGAAGCAACCATATCGAAACCAACCGGATTGTTCGGTTCCCAGAGAAGCTCAAGAAGGAGACGCGCCTCTGCTCCGACGATATCATCCGCGCGTTTATCTCACGCCGGTTGCTTCCCCTCCAGCGTCGGGCTCACAAGATGAGCCAGATGTGCGGCCCCCGTGATCCCACTAAATTCACCGGCTTGCCACTAAGCAAAGAGGACATAGTCCTCAAGGCTAGGCAAATTTGCCAAACTGACATGCCGATGGATTGGGAATGGGGCCATCTTCCCCTCTGCTCCATGAATCCCCCAACTGCCGAAGTAAGAACTTAAGCAATCCGGATTGTTCTTCCGGTATACTTTTGATGTGTAGCTAATTATCTTTTTTTCCTTTTTCAGGCCCGCGAACGCTTTCCTCGCATTGCCGCAGAGGCTCGAGGTCCTTGCCAAAAGCGCGACTTGGACGAAGTGGATCCGGATCCTTACGTGGTCTGGACCAAGAACAAGATGGGCCGCACCCACACCTCGCGCCCCGGTAACTTTTCAACCAACGACTCCGGTTCTGACGACGAGGTCACTGTTCTTGAGGTATTTTGTTCTTTCGCTTCCTCATGTATTGTCTTGCTGTAGATGCTCCGTCAGCCAGCGCCAACCCATAGGTCGTGGAGCGCGCTGTCCCGCTACAGGCCGAGGTTGGCCATGAGTTCTTGGATAAGCTTGCCTCTCGGGGCCAAAAGAACAAGGCGCCGGCGCCCGAGGTCAGCTCGAGCGACGCTCCTCCTGCCAAGCGCTCCCGGAAGGAAGTTGTTGGCGGGAAGAAGGTCACCGCGAAGCACTACCGGTCACGAGAGATGCCGGTCGCTTCCGGGTAAGCTTCTGTTTCCTCTTTCCTTTTTGTCTCGTGAGTCTCTTTTTCCGGTTGTTTTTTCTGAACCTCTCTTTTCTCTATCTTTTTCAGTCCTGCGCTCAAGATCTCCAAGAGCGCCACCGGCATGAGGCCGAAAAGTCCTGAGGAAGCCGCCAGGGCCTCACCTCCTCCTCAACCAAGCCCGGCACCATCTGGTGCCGACAAATCTCCTGCCTCCCCTCGGGGAGGCAACACAAGTGCGGGGCGCGCGGCCCCTGAACCTGCAGATCTCCGCGCGGAGGAGGACCTTGTCTCCCCTCCAGAAACCCAAGACACCGGCGCCAGCAACATCGGTGCTGGCACTGAAGATGCCGGGAGGGCGGAACCTCGGGTTCCTCCCGTCCCGAAGAAGAAGAAGAAGACTGCTGCTTCCTCCCCCTCCAAGTCCTTGCCGGATTCTTCCGCGCCGGCAAGCTCCGCTCCGGCAAAGGACGCACCTGAGGCTCCTGCGCCACCCAAGACCATGCCAACGCCTCCTCCGGCAAGCTCAGCCGGAGAGCCCGCCGCCGCCAAGCCAACACCGCCAGAGGGCAACAAGCTCTCCGCGCAAGAACCCGCGGTGGTGGCCACCGCTGCCAGCGCTCCCTCCTCCGGCACGCGGTCCCTCGTACTGCACGCCGGCCGCGCCACCATTGTGGCCGGAGAGACGGCCTCAGCTCAGCTGGGCCGGATCACCGAGCTCACCAGCGGAGGAGCTGACCTGGGCCATCTCCTTGATTACGCTGAGAAGTGGAATCAAGCAGACTTGTCCCCAGCGATGCGCGGCCTCGGGAAGGATAAGCTGCCGGTGGTTGATCCTACCGGCCCCTGGAGCACTGGGCAACATTTTGGCTGGCTGCGGCGCGCGGTCAAAGAATTTGACACCGCGTGGCACGACGCTAACAACAACGTGGTGGTAAGTTGCACAAACTTCATAGTTCTTTAAATCTATGCCGGTTCTTACTCTTTCAAGATTATATATATCTTCCCAGTCCCCGAGTTTCGGGTTGAGAGCATAGCTTTTAGCGCGAAACTTTGTTAGAAACACAAAAAACCGGCATAGCCAGTCCCCGAGTTTCGGGTTGAGAGCGCAGTTCTTAGCGCGAAACTTCTTTCTATACCGGCGTCTTTTTTACCGGAATTCTTTTTTAACTTGAACAGGGCATGCTGGACGTCCGGAAGCAGCTCTTCGAGGAGTTGCTGTGGGAGCACCGGGAGCTTTCCGAGGCTCACAGCAAGTGCCAAGGTTAGTTTCTATGCCCCCGGCTTCTTTTTACCGGATGTTTTCCTTTTAGTACTTATAAACTCCTTGCACACCAGTAATAACCCACAAGTATAGGGGATCGCAACAGTCTTCGAGGGAAGTAAAACCCAAATTTATTGATTCGACACAAGGGGAGACAAAGAATACTTATAAGCCTTAACAACTGAGTTGTCAATTCAGCTGCACCTGGAAAAGCACTAGTAACAGGGGTGATGTGAAAGCAGCAGTAATACGAGAGCAATAGTAAAAGTAACACAGCAGCAGTAGCAGTAACACAGAGGCAATGGCACCAGAAAATAGTTGATACTACTTCTAATGACATATAGGACCGAGTGAGTATTTGATGATGAAAGAAGGACCGGGTTCCCAGCTATCTACACTAGTGGTAACTCTCCAATAACAAGTGACAAGTGTTGGGTGAACAAATTACAGTTGGCAATTGATAAGATTGAAATAGCATTAAGACAGAACATCAAGTTTATTAATCATGTAGGCATGTTTTCCATATATAGTCATACGTGCTCGCGATGAGAAACTTGCATAACATCTTTTGTCCTACCAGCCGGTGGCAGCCGGGCCTCTAGGGAAACTACTGGTAATTAAGGTACTCCTTTTAATAGAGCACCGGAGCAAAGCATTAACACTTGGTGAAAACATGTGATCCTCATATCTAAGCCTTCCCCTCCAGTTATCCAGGTTGCTGTCACTCTGGGGCCTCGGGTTCCGGACATAGACATGTGCAAACAACTTGTAGATACAATCTAAGCAATAAGTATAGAGCTTAAATCTAAGATCATGCCACTTGTGCACTAGTGACAAGCATTAAACACAACAAGATTGCATCAACAATAACTTCACAAACTTTATAGAAAGACTGATCATAATGTAACAATTCATCGGATCCAAACAAACACAACACCGATTACATCAGATGGATCTCAATCATGTAAGGCAGCTCATGAGATCATTTATTGAAGTACATGGGAGAGAGAGTACCAACTAGCTACTGCTAGAACCCTTAGTCCATGGGGGAACTACTCACGGAGCATGATGGAGGCGGTGGCGTTGATGGAGAAGCCTTCCGGGGGCACTTCCCCGTCCCGGCGGCGTGCCGGAACAGAGATTCTATCCCCCGAAACGGAGTTTCACGATGGCGGCGGCGCCCCTGGAGTCTTTTCGGAATATGATTGATTGATATATGGTTTTTGCATCGTGAGGAATATATAGGCGAAAGGGCGGCGCGAGGGGGTGCCTGGGGGGCCCACCCCATAGGGCGGCGCGCCCCCCTCCTAGGCCGCGCCGCCAGGTGGCGGGGGGCCCCCTTGGCCCCTCTCCGTCTCTCCTTCGGTGTTCTGGGTCCGTCTCGGTAAAATAAGAGGTTTGGCTTTTGTTTCGTCGAATTCCGAGAATATTGCCCGAACAGCTTTTATGGAACCAAAAACAGCAGAAAACAGGAACTGGCACCTCGGCATCTTGATAATAGGGTAGTCCCGGAAAATGCATAAAAACATTATAAAGTGTCAGCAAAACATGTAGGTATTGTCATAAAACTAGCATGCAACATCAGAAATTATAGATACGTTGGAGACGTATCAACCAGCTGTTTCGGAAGCCTCCATCGAGGCCCTCAAAGCTCAGCTCGCCGCGCTTCAAGGTACCATTTCTTTTCCGGTTGATTTGCCTCTCTTCATCCTACCGGTTATCTTTCTGTTAACATTTCTTTTCCGGACTCCAGCTGAAAAGGATCATCTTGCCTTGGAGCACCACAAGGCCCTGGAGGCTCAGAAGACCCTCATTGGTGAGCTAAAGGAGAAGCTCATGCAGGATGAGCTCCGGCACGCTCGTGAGCTGAAGGAGGCCAAGGTTGCAGCTGAGGCCAAGCTGGATGAATCCTTGAGGGAGTATACCAACAACACTGCGGTGTTGCGGGTAGAAATGGAGGAGGAGACCGTGGCGCGGAAAGCGGCGCAAGACCGGATCGCCCTCCTAACCGCAGAGCAAAAGGAGTACGACCGGTTGGTTGTGCAGACCGATGCGCTGGCCCTCAGTAAGCCTTTTTTCTTTCCCCTCTTTCGCTTATAAGCTTATATTTTCCGGTAGTATGTCCTTATCTTTTCTCTCTTTTCTTGCAGAGCTCTTTCCGGATTCCCAGGCGCATGCTCATAACAAGGTAGCGGAACGCAGGGCGGAGCAAGAAATGAGCAACCCGGATTCGCCCTGGGATGCTTATGACCACTTGGTCGCGCTTTCCGCCCGGATCCAGCACATGCGCGCCGTGGACCGGCACCTGGTCGATCTTCCGGATCGTGCCATGGAGATCTTCAAAGAGCTGTGGCCTGAGGAAGCGGTGCCGGTCAATGTGACGCTTATCTCCGACCGGCTCAAGGATGCTTGCCGAAGGATCCGCGAATGGAAGTGCTCCACGGCCCGTGCCGGAGCAGATGCAGCGCTACGCGTTGCCTGCTCTTGGTATGAAGATCTGGATCTGGACGCCTTCCACAGCCTCTGCGGCGACGCGCCCACGGACAAGGATCCGGTCTTAACCGCCAAGCGGCAGGATCGCGCCTACCGGATCGTAGAATGCGCCCACACCCGCACTTTCATCCCTCCTCCTCCCGACGTCAAGGATGCACTCTCCGACGCTGAGGAAGAAGTTGAGGATGAGGAGGATGAAGAAGCCGGAGAAGGCGACGCTCTTCCGGAAGAAGGCGATGCTCCTACGGAAGCTCCTGAAGCCGGCGCGCAGCCCCCCGTTGTCTGAATATTTCTCAGTTTGTATGTGTCACACCTGGTTATCTCAAGAACAATGCTCGTTAAATTCTACCCCGGTATGTCGGGGTTTATGATGTAAGATAATACTCTGCCGTTCTTTTGGCTGTGCTACAATATTTCCTGCCGGTATGTTATACCGGTAACTTATCAAGTTAAGTTTGTATGCTATCTTAGCATTTTGCTTATTGTTTGCTTTTATCTTGCACTATGAAGATTCCGGAATCGTTTCCGCATCCAATATGATGCACACTTGGTTCTTTTACTTTGGCTCTGCCTACCTCTCTGGGTGTTTGTAATAACCCAGAACATAGGAACAACGAAGGTTAGATTTAGAAATGGGATGTGCATTTCATCGCAAAACGGGGGAAATTTTCGTGCCTTATTGCAACTAAACCTAAGAGGGATCGAGGCTCTCTCTCATTTTGCACTTAGGGTTAGGCAATGTGAGTTAGGGAAATTTCGACATGATCTCTTTTGTATCTTGTTGATTTGGGGAATGAATTCATTTGACATGTTATAACACATTGAACAATAAGCATTGAGCAATATAAATAATAAATTCATAATTCAAACACAACTTATGAATTCAAATGAATTTGAATTTCAAATTGAATATTAAATACAATATTTAATTCAGAATATAAACATTACATAAATCAAAAGCTCATAAACAAAAACTTGAGCTTTATTGATAATCAACACAGAATACATTGTCTTTACAATATTCTTGATACAAGAATTGATGAATAATAAAAAGAAATGAAAAAGGAAAATTACAATATTGTTCTAAACTAAAACCTACACTAAATGCTTTAAAGAATATCTTCTGGTCATATTCAACTTCAAAACCCGCAAAATAGAATCACAAGTGCTAGCCAGAATGTTAGGTGTTAGAAAATTCAGTGAAGACATAATAGAAATTCAGTTTGGACAGAGTACACTGTCACTGCACACTTGTGCTTGTCCAAAGCCTGGACAACACAAGATAGGATCAAGCAGACCAAGACCGAGCACCACAGAGGGCTCAAGTTTCAGCATATGAGAGCTTGGGCTGGGCAAGCCACAGCAAGGCCATGCAAGGGCTTAGTCACAAAGCAAGCCAGGCCTGTGTGTCATGGCCAGAATAGAAGTAGGGATCATATAAAAGGAACACAAACCCTAGAACAATAACCAGTCAACCAGATAAGAAATTCACCAGGTAAGGGTGAAGTTAGAGCAACACAGAGTTCATCCAGTTTTTGCTCAAGAACAGAACCAACACACACAACCACTCAGCCACCAGAAATCATGGTGACCTAGAAGATCAACCAGGACTGGAGGTGAAGGGCTGTGAACAAACCACAAGTCTGCATCAACACAAAATCTCATATAGGAGCTGGAACAAGGTATACCAAGTTCCTGGAATAGATCCAATGGATCTAATCCATAAATCATGCATGACACAGTCATGGGATTGAGCAGATGCTCAACAGGGTGAATCATCACTTGGTTTTCACCAAGGATCACTGCTAGTCTAAAAAGCCACCAAAATAGAAACCATCCAGATACAAATCTTTTGCACAGAAGCAAGATCTTATGCACAGATAGCACCAGTAGATGTATTGCAATAATTAGCAGCTAGTAAAGACTACACAGAAAATCCTAGGCACGTAACCATCAGTAAAACCCTAGATTTCATCACAGGCAAGCATATTGGCATTCATAGTTAGTATGATCCCCAAACATGCAAGCAAAGTTGAGTAGCCCACAAGATCCAACCAAACAGGTGAGCATCCAATCTGTAGCAAGGCTACTGAGGTCACATCACACTTAGCACCATTTAAAGTAAAGCCAAATACAGAACATCATTATCCAGAGTTGGATTCAGATTCATTTGCTTGTTAAATAATCATGAACAGCAAATTCATATACAAGCAAGTAATCTAAATCATCACTGCATAAGCAGTTCATCATGAATTAATTATTCAAGCATGAATATAAAACAAATCCATGCTATTTATTGACAGTAGCACACTATGAGGCAACACAGCACAAGTCACTGCATCATAGCCACTGGATCAAGTCCAGTGAGCTAGGATAAGCAACAACACATGTATACAGTAAGCATAGTGATGTTTGAGCATCAAGATCAACAAAGAAAATGATTCACTTAGCCATAGAATTAATCAATCAACAATCACTGACATTTAATTGATCAAATGGATCAATTGAATCAAGTCAAGCCACACAGATAAGCTAGCCAAGAAGAAATGGTTGATCCAATGGATCAATGGCTTACACAGGAAGCACAAAAGTATCTCACACACATCACTGGCATTCACAGGTGTCACAAATGCACAACAGTACACCTAGACAAGCAAGTGTAGATTGCCAGTAAGCATAGCAAGCCCATAAGCATGAACAGCATGGTATAGCAAGCTTGTAAGCAAGTACATGACATCATAGCAAGATCAGGGCATGCTAGGAGCAGTAGGAATCAACAAATGGCATGTACAGCAAGCAAGGTAGCACTGGCCAGTACCAGAAATTGGTAGATTGGCCATAGCTTGCAGAAAATGGAAGCATAGGTAAATTAGGCAGCTATGGCAAGGCTCTGTGTGAACACAGGAGCACCAGAGAGCAGTAGAACAGGAGGAAGAAGAAACACAGTAGCTTGGGAGGCGCACAGGCATGGAGAAGAGAAGGAGAAGGAGCAGATCACTTACATGCGCCTGGTGGCAGAGGCTATGGCATGGCGAGGCAGTGCTCGCGCGGCCATAGCGGCTGCAAGGCCCAGGGTAGACGCCGGCGTTACGCTGACGAGCACGAACACCACCACAGCAGCACGGCACGGAAACGATGGCACATGTACTGCGAGCAGCACCTGCGCCAGGTCGGTCTCAAGGGGCGCGCACGTCGACGGCGAGGGCAAGAGTTCGCCGGAGACCACCAAATCGCCGAGGCGATTCTCCAGTGGATCCAGAGAGGAGGCGATTCGCCAGGAGAGGAGGTAATCGGAAAAACCACGCGGACAGATCGATAGATCGTCTCGCGGCGGTCCAGATTAGGTAGGTGGCGAAGGTAGGGAGGCCAGGAGATAGCCGGAGCACGGCGGCGGCCATGGCGGCGACGACATCGCCACGGGAGTCGCGAGAGATTAGGGTTAGGGCGAGCGAGTGAGAGAGACGCGTAAGTGAGAGAGGTGGGCCGCTTCGGCGCCACCGACCCGCTATGGGGCATGCCTTAGTGGGCTGTCCCATGGGCTTAGGTCAATGGGCTGGCCCAATAGGGGCCAGGGGTATTTTGGACTTTTCACAATTTAGAAAAAGGCCAGAATTTCACCAATTTTTAGTAAATAAAATACAAATCTAATAATCCATTAAAAATTGGATTAGTGAATGAAAAATTATTCTTAACCAGAATAAAATATGAAATAGAATTTAAGAAGAGAAATTCAAATTTATGAATTTGATGAATTTAAAACAATAACTTGGAATTTCAAACTATTATTTCCTTGTATTTAAAAATCAAGGAAAAATCTCAACTAAGTTCAAATACTTAATTGCAAACATTTCAAAATGAAATTCTATTATTCCAAGTCATTTCTATTGAGAAAGGTATTTTTCAAAGAAAAATACTCTATTCTTTTTTCCAAAAATATAGAGGCAACTCTATCATTTCAACTCATTTTTGGAATGAATAATGAATCACCAAGTAAAGTAGTTTTACTTTGAATTATTTTACTTTATGAAAATTAAAGTGGTTTACACATTAAAGCAATTGCAAGTTACTGCCAAAGGCATAAATCTTAAACTCAACCCTAAATGGCATAACTCCGTGGGGTAAAGGCATTCAACATAAAATAATACATCCATGATTGCATTATTTGGATTTTATAACATTGTCCTTACCGGACAATGATGCTTCTTACAGAACCCGAGGTCCAGGTTCCATCAACTGCATTGAACTGCACTATCTCGCAGTCCACAGGCAAGTTCACCCTTGCTCATACCAACTTGAGTATTTTCTATTACTTTAATGCAAAGCTATATACTTATCATTCCTGCATCGCAAATAAAATGTTACTTTCCAACTATAAATATGACTATGTGGCTGGCAATGGAACCATGGTATGTGTTGATATGGTGGAGGTTCCATTGCATGGGTTATATTAACCTAGGATTAACCACCAATGCCGTCCAGTTGATTCTAGCGCCGTACAAACCGCGTTAACCATGAGATCTATAATGGCTCTAGGGAAGCCAGCCGTATCTTTTCCCTTACGCACGCCAACGGACTGGTAGAGCTGCGGGGTGTTGGAGGCACTCGCCGTAGGTTGGGATAGCCTTTTAAATCCCCATCCATTAGTGATGTTAGCTCTACGGTCTATGATGGATTGTCCGGAGTACACCGTGAGTAAAGCCGTATTATCGGAAGAAGTCTACTGGGGGTGTATGGTCGGACAAAAGGGTGGGTTTGCAGTCGCGGAGAAGGCGGTGTGGGCTTGGATCTTTATACCTGTAACAACCCAACTTTTGTGCATTTGTTTAAAGTTTGGAATGCAAAGTTCAGGGCCAACAAAAACTTTTTCAAATTAAAAATTTGCATGCATAATTGATCTTGTTTTGTTTGAGTGAGTGCATGTGTGTACCTAGTGATGATCTCCACTTGACATGGTTTCCTAAAACTTTTCTTTTCATGAGACACCCTTTTTATTAGTACTAGTTTTATTAACTTAAACCTTGCAAAAACCCTAAATCATTCTGAACCTTGACATGTGATCATGATCTTGCAAAATCATGCCTCCACCCAAATTTTCCTCTCCCAAATCTCATCCATTTCTCTTCCATTCTCAAATATGAAAACTCTACAAACAAGTAGCCTTTTTGGCTCATCATATTTTGTCTCAACTTTGCCTTGGGACATGCCTTAGTGTGTGGACCGATTTTTTTTTCAAACAAATAAAAATGTGGAGGATGGCCATGCCGGCCATCACACCACCACATTACCTTGCATCCCTCTATCTATATCTCTCTCCTCTTTACTCCTCCAAAACCACCAGCATATGGACAGAATTTGACCCCATCTCCCTTCTCTCCACTCTTTTACTCTACACACACGGATCACATGCTTAGGCATGCATTTGGCACCATGTGGTTAAGAGGGAAATGGGAGAGAGGAGGTGGCCGGGATGGTTTGATGATCATACCACCTTTGGCCTCGACCCAAACACATGCAGCCAAGCCTTGGACCAGGCATGCCTGCACTCCCTACCCTCCCTAGCATCCCTCCTGTCCCTCCCCTATCACCCTAAACACTCTCTCCCGTCACCTCTCCATTTTGGAACCACCGCCGGAGACACGCTCCTCCCTCTCTTCTTTCTGCGGCACATGCTGGCGAAACCAGGAGGCCTCGAAGCCTTGCTGCGCCTCTCTACCCCCCCTAGACACCGCCTGGCACCCCTCTCACCTTCCCTCCCTCTGACAACGCACCGGTGACCCCCAATGGTCACCGTGCACGCCAGCATTGACACGGCCACGGTGGCCACCCCACTATCGCGCTCCGGTGAACTTGGACGATGAGGCGAGCACAGCAGCGTGCTCCGGCGCCTCGGAGACAAGCGCCTCGCCAGCCTCTTCCTCCCCCGTGCACGCCAAATCCGCCGCCCAGTCCCGTCATTCTGTCGAACGCGTGACAGATCGCGTCGTCGCCGTGCTGTCTCGCCCTCTCTCGCGCTGCAGACGATGGGCGCGTGCGTCCACGGCGTGGCACCGTGTCTCAGACACGTAGCACGCCGCCCCTCTCCGCCAATCCTCTGCTGCCGCCCGCCCTTCTCCCTCGCCACGGACCCGGTGCACCGTGCACCGGCGTCGCGCCTTTAAAATGCCCCAAACCCCTCCCTGCCTCTCCGTTCGCCAGCAGACACACACCGCTCCACAACACCACCTCCCCCGCGGAGAGGAGCTCCACTCCTCTCTGCAGCCCACGCTCGAGCTCGCCATCCGCGAGACCCCAGTGAAGGTTGACGTCGCAGGACGCCGCTGTTTCTCCCCTAACCTATCTCAATGGAAACCCCATCCTCTCCTTGCTCTAATGCTCCCCTCGTTTTCTTCCAGGAAAGCCTGTAGACACCGGCGTTCCAAACAGCGTTTTCGCCGTCGCCGTCGGTCGCCGAAAAGTCGTTGCTGTTTTGGCCGCCGCGACCACCGTTCGACAGCCCCTGCTCCGCCGCTTCCAACGCGCCCGGTCCCTTCGTCATCTGCGCAGCGAGGTGAGCTCCCCAGCCTCCGCCGGTTCCCAGAGTGCCGCCGGTGCACGTCGCACACGCGTGCATGGCGCGGGAGGACGACGCACAGCGGCCGTCGATCCTCACTTGATCGGACGGTCGCATGCGCCCTTGGCCCCGCCGTTTCTGCCGCTGGGCCCGGCCGCGGGATTTGAATCCCGGGCTCTCCCGCGCAGCCGCAGCAGCTCGCCGAGCCGATTCTGGCCGAGCCCAACATCTCCGGCCCATTCTCATTCCTGTTTAAATCTAGTTCAAAGCTGCCAGTACACATGTCTGTAGGTTTTGAAATCCCATAAATTCCTCGAGTGCTCAAATTTGTTGATTCAAATTTCTATGTGCTCGTGAATAAAATATCTACCACAAATAAATGCATGCATGTGATTTAGTGTTGTGAATATGTGCTGAAGAATGCAAACCTAAAAAGTATCTGATTGTGTAATTTATTTAGTGTATGATATTTATGCAACCTTTCTGCATGAGGTCAATTTGGTTGTGAAGTGTATGTAGATAGCTTCATTTTGGCACTAGTCCCACATGCAGGAGCTTCCTGGATTTTAATTGTTTTAGAAAACAAGATCTGTCCGGAGAGCCAGTAAATGATTTTTAATTTGAAAAATAATACTGATTTTGAAACAAACCCAAGTGCTACTGGTAGATATATCTATAGAGTAATTTTGTGCCAAGGGAAATATTTTTAAGAGTTATATTTTAGTTTCAAGAATTTAATTACTGAAACAGTATACCTTTTCAGTATATGATTTTTATAAAATCATTTACAAATCAGAAAAATACCAAACCAGTGGGGTTAGTTCACATTTAGTCTCTCCTATCCAGGGGTATGTTTGTTGTTGATTGGTGATGCTCTGATACTGGTTTTCCTAGCTATTTGTGTGCTCTGTTTACTGCCTCATTTAATTTCTCTAGGTTATTTAAAAATGTGTTTGCATATGATTCTTGTGCATGTGTGCTCTACATGTTATCATCTTTCAGTAGGTATGCTGCATGCATTTTTGTCGCATACAGAAAGATTTAGACCATTTAAATGGTTCCTAAGTCAATTCTGGTATTGCAAAAATTATATCTTTTGTTTTAAAAATCTTAAATGGGTGAAACCACTTTCAGTAGCTTGCATTAGTAAACCTTTACATACTGTAATTTTCCCAAATTTTTGTGTGAATTATTCTGGTGTGGTTTGTTGATTGGGTATGGCTTGTTGTTTTCTTTTTGCGACGCTAGATTCGAACACCGCCGGAAACGAAGGAGGAGGAGACTTTGGAGGGATTGAAGAGGAAGACCAGGGGCACTTTGCTGATCAAGGAAAGCCACCTATTGATGCATCTCTTACTCTTGCATTATTACAGGTTTCATAAAGTGCATGTCTTTTTATTTTCATGTCGGTGGTTAGTGCCACACGGAGTTTTATTAATCCACCCTTAGGGTGCAGACCTCGTTGGTACCTACTGAGCACATCTCTATTAGTGATATGGTGCTTATCACCTTGTCATCCTTGTCGCCATTTTTCGAAGAAGAATTGGACTATAGGTTGGGAGCCCTGGAAAAATGGTTACGAAAATGTTTTCCTGAAAAGAAGTTTTTTTCGAAAACCTTGGAATGGGGTAGCCCTGCCCAAGTGTGAGTCTATCCAATGAAAAATGTTTATGAAAAGGAGATTTGCTGGAGGCAAGTGGAGATAAGAAAATGTTTTCGAAAACTTTAGCGCCTAAGTACTCACCCGGACTGAAAAACAAGTGCAACCACATTACCCCAAAGTGGGCACGGGCGTAGCGTAGTAGTTTGTCTCGCCATAGTTTGGGTCCTGCAAATGTAAGGGGTAGTCCGAGCATGGACACCTATCGACCGTGGCCTTCCCGACGAACCGGGACGCCTTTCCATTGCGTATCGATGGCAGGGGTACAACCTATGAGCTCCCATTGAATAATGCCCCGCAGCTTGGTCGCGGCATTCCGGAGGGTCGAGCTGGTCGGGGAATTTGCTACTCCCGGGTAAACGACCCTCGGACTCCGGTGTTGGGAGGTACAACTCTAGGCGGCATGTCTTAGGCTATGGCGAGCAAGCGAAAAACTGCGATCGGTTATCCGAACCTCGCGTTTTGACGCTTGGTGAACCGAGGATGATCCCGGCGGATTTATCGGATCTTGTGGGGAAAGTGTACGACCTCCGCAGAGTGAAAACTATTCGAATAGCCGTATCCGCGGTTATGGACGGTTGGAAAGGCTGCTCGCTTAGCACTAAAGAGTTTTGGTTTACAAAAGTGTTTTTCTCAAATATTGTTTTGGGAAAGTGATGCCAGTGGGACTGGTGGAAAATGTACCTGGGAAGTACGGTGGAAAGTTGGAAAGGAAATGGCCATATGAGATGGCTGAAATTAAGTTGGGTCACCCTTACCTATTAGTCCGCAAATAAAATGGTTTACCAAAAAGTTTTCAACAAAGATATGGAAATGTCATTCTCTCGTCGAGGAACCACCTCTCGCTCCTTGTCGCCCTAGTTTAGTGTCTCGTTCCTTGCTACCGCCATATTGCATATCCTTTACTTCTCTCAAAGGTGGTTTGCGAGTACATTCAAACGTACTCATTGGCATTGTTGTCCTGGCTATTTACTTGGCCAGACTTTGAAGAGGAATATTTCCAAGAAGAGGAGTACGACGCCGAAGACGCGAACTAGGACGCTCTCCCAGTCAGCCGCCTGTAGGGTAAAGGCCTGACCTGGGTTCCACCGTTGTTTGGAGTCAAATAAATTCCGCTGTTGTTTGTTGCACTTCGGCCTTGATGGCCTATGATGTAAGACTTCCGTATTAATGTTATTTCGGTACTGTAATGGATGATGTAATCTGGTATCAGTTCGGTTATGTATTCACGATGGAATGATCTTGGGATCGTGAAATTGTATGCATAACAGGAGTTCTGGACTGGTAAGTCCGGGGCCCCACAGAGCTGGTATCAGAGCCATCCTGACTGTAGGAGACCTTAGTTAGCATGGGCGTTAGATCAGACCAAAAACCATTTTCTTAAAACAAAGAGGTTGACTAAATGCTGAAAATGCTTAAGTCCCTTATCTCCGTTCTGTTTTCCAAAAACTCTACTTGCATTAAAGTTTTACTATGCTTAAAATTTTGCACACTGTGGTCACTAACTTAATCTACCTTAAAATTTGTGTAGATGCCGATCGAGTACTCGCACTTTCACCAGGTCGGGGTGAGGCCGCCCCTCTACTTCTTCGAGCGGGCCCTGGCCGACCTGGCATTTCGGTGTGGGCATCCGGCGCCCGAGGTGAAGGGCGTCCGTACCGAGAGGCCGGAGGACTCGGAGATGGCCTCGCTGGTCACCTGCATCATCAGGGGGGCGAGGTTGCCCCCGTTTCTGAGGAGTTCACTATCGACGTGATGGAGCGCACGTGGCTCGACGGGATGATCCGAGTCTTCCAGGAGGCACTTGCCCGCCTTGCTCTCCTTCACCCGGAGGCTATCGCCGACACTGGCTACCAGTACCTTGGGTTGCGCGACCGGCGTGGGTCAGCCCATGGCCGGCGCCCCGCACCCCGACACCGCTCACCAGCTGCACCACTTGGAGTACCTGCTGCACCACACTCAGACTCAGCAGGACCGCGCCCGAGAGAGGTGCGATCTGCAGGAGGATGAGATCGCGACACTTCGCGCCCAGCTTGCGGCTGCACAGGCCGACTTGGCCAGTGAGCGCAAGAAGAGACTTGCTGCGCGCCGGAAGGCTTCACGCCTGAAGGCGAAGGTGGCTTCGCTGGAGGCTCTGACTGCTCAGATGGAGGCCACTATTGAGGAGCTTGAGGATGACGGTGAGGATCTCCGCAAGGAGAACGAGGCCCTTCTCAGCGACGACGACGACTACGAGGAGGAGGACTTCGATATGGAGCCTGATACTGAGGATGAGGCCTTCATCAACGATGAAGATGAGGAGCCTAAGCCACTGATGCCCGAGGAGGACCTCGAGGAGCCACCCTTCGACGAGGGCGCCCCACCAGCACCGGAGGGTCCTGTCGTGGACCTTGACGACTTCTAGAGTACTACCCCCAGACTCGCACCACCTTACCGTAGGGCGATGATATAGGCCCCCGTGCGATGCGAGTAGACTTATAATGATGGTTCTGTTAAACCATCCATTTTGGTTGTGATGTATGAGACTTATGTTGTGATGTTGTATGACTATGTTGTGCCTTCGGCACCCTACTATGTTATGCTATCGTTTGCCTACTTTGCATTTTCAAGTTTCCATTTTCAAAGTTGTATTTTTAACAAGCCCTCCCCTTTTAAGTGGCTGCCCATCTCCTTGTTTCCCCATTAATATCTGATCCACATCTCTCCAGGATGGTTGAAACCCGTAGTGGAAACGCCAGCGGGTCCGACCAAAACCCCCCTCCACCTCCGGACCCAACCATGGCGCAACTTCTGCGCCTTATGATGGAAGACCGTGAGGCAGCCCGTGCAGAGCGCCAAGCTAACCTTGCTACCCTTCAGCACCTCGCTCAGCTCGCTACCGGAAACGCCAACAACAATAATGGCGGGAACGGGAATGGAGACCACCGCTCTAAGCTGAAGGATTTCCAGAGCACCAACCCTCCTGTTTTCTCCAAGTGCACTGAACCTCTCGACACCGATGATTGGCTCCGCACCATTGAGAACAACCTGGAGGTCGCCGGAGTCGGCAATGATGAGAAGGTGTTGTTCGCCACTCACTTTCTTTCTGGACCTGCCCGCGCTTGGTGGGAAAACGTCAAGGCCATACAAGCTGAAGGACACGTCATCAACTGGGAAGAATTCAAGGCCAAGTTCTGCAAGACCCACATCCCGTCTGGACTGATCAAGCTCATGAAGGAGAAGTTCATGAATCTGAGGCAAGGAAGCATGTCTGTAGTGGAGTACATGGACAAGTTCACCACTCTGTCCAGGTATGCTCCAGAAGACACCGACACCGATGAGAAGAAGAAGGACCGCTTTCTGAACGGTCTGCATGATGAGATGCAGAGTATCTTGGTGGCTGTTCCATACCCTGATCTTGAGTCGCTGGTAGATGCCTCCATTATGGTTGAGAGCAAGCGCAAGAATGCGTTTGAAAACCGCAAGCGCAAGGCGATGCTGCAGCAGGGCAGCTCCAGCACTCAGCGACCCCGCAGTTTCCCTCCACCCAGCCCGGCGCCCCAGCCACAGAGGGCACCAACCCCTGCTCCTCGCCCCAACAACCCCAACCGCAACTTCAACCCTCAGCGTTCTGGAGGAAGCAACTACAATCCCAGTTACAACCGCCAGAACAACACTGTCCGCCCCGCCACCAATGGATGTTATGCCTGCGGACAGCCGGGTCATTTCTCCAAGGAGTGTCCCAACAAGATGAACACCGTTCAGCGCCCCAATGCGCCCAAGCCTAATCAGGGACAAGCTCGCACTGCTGCCGGAAGGAACCAGAACCAGAGGAAATCAGCTGGACCATCCAGAGGTCACCTGAACCATGTCAATGCTGAAGAAGCTCAGGAAGCTCCAGATATTGTTTTGGGTACGTTCTCTGTCAACTCAGTACCCTCCACTGTCTTGTTTGATTCCGGAGCATCACACTCGTTTGTTACTAAGCCGTTTGCTAGAAAGAGTGGTTTGAGGCCTACGATCATGCAACGGCCTATGATAGTCCAAATCCCGGGAGCCTCCACCAAAACGGATCTATCCTGCAAGGATGTTCCCATAGATATTCAGGGGAAGCGTTTTCACGCAGATCTGATCGTATTAGGAGAGCAAGGTTTAGAAGTTATCCTCGGGATGAATTGGATGGTGAAGTATAAGGGTCACATAGATTGTGTTCGCCGAGCCATAACCCTGACTGCTGAGGATGGTGAAGTAGTTGAGCATGTGGCGACCATGCCATCATCGAAGGCCTTATGTAAGAAGAGTGTAGCCAGTCCAGCTCTGCATGAAGTACCCATAGCTTGTGAGTACCCTGAGGTTTTTCCAGATGAGTTGCCCGGTATGCCCCCTGATCGGGATATCGAGTTTATCATCGAGCTAGTTCCCGGAACTGCTCCCATCGCTCAGCGACCTTACCGGACGAATCCCCAAGAATTAGTTGAGTTGAAGAAGCAGTTGGACGACATGTTGAGGAAAGGGTTGATTCGCCCGAGCGCATCACCCTGGGGATCTCCCGTTATCTTTGTGGATAAGCGGGACGGTACTATCCGCCTGTGCGTGGATTACCGGAAACTGAATGATGTCACCATCAAGAACAAATACCCCCTCCCGAAAATTGAAGATCTATTTGACCAGATGAATGGCGCCCGAGTTTTCTCTAAGATAGATCTCCGAACTGGTTATCATCAACTCAAGGTTCGAGAGTCAGACATTCCCAAGACTGCCTTCACCACACGGTATGGACTTTTTGAATATACCGTGATGTCCTTCGGACTAACCAATGCCCCTGCCTATTTCATGAATCTCATGAACAAGGTGTTCATGAAGTACCTCGACAAGTTCGTCGTGGTTTTCATCGACGACATTCTGATCTACTCCAAGAATGAAGAAGAGCATGCTGAACATCTGCGGATTGTTTTGGGAACTCTCAGAGACCATCAACTTTACGCCAAGTTTAGTAAATGTGAATTTTGGCTGAAAGAGGTAGGATTCCTAGGCCATGTCATATCAGCCGGCGGAGTGTCCGTCGACCCCTCCAAGATTCAGTCCATCTTGGAGAAGAAGGCCCCTACCAACCAGACCGAAGTCCGCGCCTTTTTAGGATTGGCGGGTTATTACCGCAAGTTCGTTGAGGGATTCTCCAGCATTGCGAGACCCTTAACGCAACTGTTGAAGAAGGATAAGAAGTTTGAATGGACCGATAAATGTGAGGCCAGTTTTCAGGAGCTCAAGAAGAGGTTAGTTACAGCCCCCGTCTTGACGATGCCGGATATCACCAAGGATTTTGATGTGTACTGCGATGCATCGAAACTTGGTCTAGGAAGTGTGCTGATGCAAGAAGGCAAGGTGATAGCCTATTTGTCAAGACAACTTCGACCGCACGAGATGAATTACCCCACGCATGACTTAGAGCTTGCTGCGGTAGTTCACGCCCTGAAGACCTGGCGTCATTATTTAGTTGGGAATCGCTGCGAGATATACACAGATCACAAGAGCCTGAAGTATATTTTCACTCAGCGGGAGCTGAACATGAGGCAAAGCAGATGGATGGAGCTCATCAAGGATTACGACCTCGGCATTCATTACCACCCCGGTAAAGCCAATGTCGTAGCTGATGCCCTTAATCGAGAGCCATGTTCGCTGAACGCCCTGATCAAGGTTGCTCAACCCAAGCTGTATGAAGAACTTGAGGAGTTCGGCCTCGAGTTGGTTAGCCATGGTTTCCTGGCAAATCTTGAGCTGCAGCCTACTTTGTTTGATCAGATCAAAGAAGCTCAGGTGGGACATGAAAGTATTGAAGGAATCAAGCGTAGGATGGATAGGGAAGAAGTTCCTGGCTTCACCATTGATGCCAAAGGAGTTTTGTGGTACAAGGGACGCCTCTGTGTACCCAATATCGAAGACTTGAAGCAACTCATCATGAAGGAAGCTCACGACACCCCCTACTCAATCCACCCCGGAGGAACCAAGATGTATCAAGACCTGAAGAAACAATTTTGGTGGCACGGTATGAAGCGCGAGATCGCATTTTTCATCGCTCGTTGCGACGTGTGCCAGAAAGTGAAGGCTGAACATCAGCGACCAGCTGGACTACTCCAACCCCTCCAAGTTCCCGAGTGGAAATGGGAAGAAGTTGGGATGGACTTCATCACCGGACTCCCTAAATCCCAGCGCGGTCACGACTCCATCTGGGTTATTGTTGACCGACTTACCAAAGTTGCTCATTTCATCCCCGTGAAGACCAAGTATAATAGTACCAGACTAGCTGATCTATATGTATCCAGAATCGTGAGTCTCCACGGTGTTCCTAAGCGGATCGTATCGGATCGTGGTACCCAATTCACCTCGAGATTCTGGAAGAGCCTGCATGAAGCTCTCGGTACCAAGCTCGCCTTCAGCACTGCTTATCACCCGCAGACCGGTGGCCAGACCGAAAGAGTAAATCAAATTCTTGAAGATATGCTTCGTGCTTGTGTCCTCGCCTATGGAGCAAAATGGGAAGATTGTCTACGCTTCGCGGAATTCTCTTACAACAATAGCTACCAAGCCAGTCTGCAGATGGCCCCCTTTGAAGCCCTATATGGTCGCCGTTGCCGAACCCCTCTCAACTGGTCCGAGACCGGAGATAGTCAAGTTTTTGGACCTGACCATCTTCGCGAAGCTGAAAAACAAGTTCAACTGATCCGCGATCGCCTCAAGGCCGCTCAATCCCGCCAGAAGAGTTATGCGGATTCCAAGCGTCGCGAGTTGACCTTCAATATTGGAGATCATGCCTATCTTCACGTCACTCCACTCAAGGGAATGCAGAGATTTCATGTCAAAGGGAAGCTTGCCCCTAGATATATTGGGCCCTTCAAGGTTCTCGCTCGTCGAGGTGAAGTATCCTATCAACTGGAACTGCCTGCTGAATTAGCGGATTTCCACGATGTGTTCCATATCTCTCTACTTCGACGATGCCTCCAAGTGCCTGACAAGCCTGAGACATTCAAGAACATCGATTTTCGCACCCTCGACCTCAACACCGACTTAACCTACCGTGAGGTACCCCTTCGGATTTTGGAAGAAGCTATCCGTCTCACCCGAAGAAGGAAGATTAAATTCTGTAAGGTTCAGTGGACTAATCACTCCGAGGAGGAAGCCACTTGGGAACGAGAGGATCAACTTCGGAAAGACTTTCCAGCACTCTTCAGTTCTTAGCCACCGAATCTCGAGGACGAGATTCATTTTAAGGGGGGAAGGTTTGTAACAACCCAACTTTTGTGCATTTGTTTAAAGTTTGGAATGCAAAGTTCAGGGCCAACAAAAAAAATTTCAAATTAAAAATTTGCATGCATAATTGATCTTGTTTTGTTTGAGTGAGTGCATGTGTGTACCTAGTGATAATCTCCACTTGACATGGTTTCCTAAAACTTTTCTTTTCATGAGACACCCTTTTTATTAGTACTAGTTTTATTAACTTAAACCTTGCAAAAACCCTAAATCATTCTGAACCTTGACATGTGATCATGATCTTGCAAGATCATGCCTCCACCCAAATTTTCCTCTCCCAAATCTCATCCATTTCTCTTCCATTCTCAAATCTGAAAACTCTACAAACAAGTAGCCTTTTTGGCTCATCATATTTTGTCTCAACTTTGCCTTGGGACATGCCTTAGTGTGTGGACCGAATTTTTTTTTTTCAAACAAATAAAAATGTGGAGGATGGCCATGCCGGCCATCACACCACCACATTACCTTGCATCCCTCTATCTATCTCTCTCTCCTCTTTACTCCTCCAAAACCACCAGCATATGGACAGAATTCGACCCCATCTCCCTTCTCTCCACTCTTTTACTCTACACACACGGATCACATGCTTAGGCATGCATTTGGCACCATGTGGTTAAGAGGGAAATGTGAGAGAGGAGGTGGCCGGGATGGTTTGATGATCATACCACCTTTGGCCTCGACCCAAACACATGCAGCCAAGCCTTGGAGCATGCATGCCTGCACTCCCTGCCCTCCCTAGCATCCCTCCCGTCCCTCCCCTATCACCCTAAACACTCTCTCCCGTCACCTCTCCATTTTGGAACCACCGCCGGAGACACGCTCCTCCCTCTCTTCTTTCTGCGGCACATGCTGGCGAAACCAGGAGGCCTTGAAGCCTTGCTGCGCCTCTCCACCCCCCCTAGACACCGCCTGGCACCCCTCTCGCCTTCCCTCCCTCTGACAACGCACCGGTGACCCCCAATGGTCACCGGGCACGCCAGCATTGACACGGCCACGGTGGCCACCCCACTATCGCGCTCCGGTGAACTTGGATGACGAGGCGAGCACAGCAGCGTGCTCCGGCGCCTCGGAGACAAGCGCCTCGCCAGCCTCTTCCTCCCCCGTGCACGCCAAATCCGCCGCGCCGGTCCCGTCATTCTGTCGAACGCATGACAGATCGCATCGTCGCCGTGCTGTCTCGCCCTCTCTCGCGCTGCAGACGACGGGCGCGTGCGTCCACGGCGTGGCACCGTGTCTCAGACACGTAGCACGCCGCCCCTCTCCGCCAATCCTCTGCTGCCGCCCGCCCTTCTCCCTCGCCACAGACCCGGTGCACCGTGCACCGGCGTCGCGCCTTTAAAATGCCCCAACCACCTCCTCTCCTTTCCGTTCGCCAGCAGACACACACCACTCCACAACACCATCTCCCCCGCGGAGAGGAGCTCCACTCCTCTCTGCAGCCCACGCTCGAGCTCGCCGTCCGCGAGACCCCGGTGAAGGTTGACGTCGCAGGACGCCGCTGTTTCTCCCCTAACCTATCTCAATGGAAACCCCATCCTCTCCTTGCTCTAATTCTCCCCTCGTTTTCTTCCAGGAAAGCCTGTAGACGCCGGCGTTCCAAACAGCGTTTTCGCCGAAAAGTCGTTGCTGTTTTGGCCGCTGCGACCACCGTTCGACAGCCCCTGCTCCGCCGCTTCCAACGCGCCCGGTCCCTTCGTCATCTGCGCAGCGAGGTGAGCTCCCCAGCCTCCGCCGGTTCCCAGAGTGCCGCCGGTGCACGTCCCACACGCGTGCATGGTGCGGGAGGACGACGCACCGCGGCCGTCGATCCTCACTTGATCGGACGGTCGCATGCGCCCTTGGCCCCGCCGTTTCGCCATCGGGCCCGGCCGCGGGATTTGAATCCCGGGCTCTCCCGCGCAGCCGCAGGCGCTGCCAGGCCGATTCTGGCCGAGCCCAACATCTCCGGCCCATTCTCATTCCTGTTTAAATCTAGTTCAAAGCTGCCAGTGCACATGTCTGTAGGTTTTGAAATCCCATAAATTCCTCGAGTGCTCAAATTTGTTGATTCAAATTTCTATGTGCTCGTGAATAAAATATCTACCACAAATAAATGCATGCATGTGATTTAGTGCTGTGAATATGTGCTGAAGAATGCAAACCTAAAAAGTATCTGATTGTGTAATTTATTTAGTGTATGATATTTATGCAACCTTTCTGCATGAGGTCAATTTGGTTGTGAAGTGTATGTAGATAGCTTCATTTTGGCACTAGTCCCACATGCAGGAGCTTCCTGTATTTTAATTGTTTTAGAAAACAAGATCTGTCTAGAGAGCCAGTAAATGATTTTTAATTTGAAAAATAATACTGATTTTGAAACAAACCCAAGTGCTACTGGTAGATATATCTATAGAGTAATTTTGTGCCAAGGGAAATATTTTTAAGAGTTATATTTTAGTTTCAAGAATTTAATTACTGAAACAGTATACCTTTTCAGTATATGATTTTTATAAAATCATTTACAAATCAGAAAAATACCAAACCAATGGCGTTAGTTCACATTTAGTCTCACCTATCCATGGGTATGTTTGGTGTTGATTGGTGATGCTCTGATACTGGTTTTCCTAGCTATTTGTGTGCTCTGGTTACTGCCTCATTTAATTTCTCTAGGTTATTTAAAAATGTGTTTGCATATGATTCTTGTGCATGTGTGCTCTACATGTTATCAGCTTTCAGTAGGTATGCTGCATGCATTTTTGTGACATACAGAAAGATTTAGACCATTTAAATGGTTCCTAAGTCAATTCTGGTATTGCAAAAATTATATCTTTTGTTTTAAAAATCTTAAATGGGTGAAACCACTTTCATTAGCTTGCATTAGTAAACTAATTTTCCCAAATTTTTGTGTGAATTATTCTGGTGTGGTTTGTTGATTGGGTATGGCTTGTTGTTTTGTTTTTTGCGACGCTAGATTCGAACACCGCCGGAAACGAAGGAGGAGGAGACTTTGGAGGGATTGAAGAGGAAGACCAGGGGCACTTTGCTGATCAAGGCAAGCCACCTATTGATGCATCTCTGATCCTATATATCTTACTCTTGCATTATTACAGGTTTCATAAAGTGCATGTCTTTTTATTTTCATGTCGGTGGTTAGTGCCACACGGAGTTTTATTAATCCACCCTTAGGGTGCAGCCCTCGTTGGTACCTACTGAGCACATCTCTATTAGTGATATGGTGCTTATCACCTTGTCATCCTTGTCGCCATTTTTCGAAGAAGAATTGGACTATAGGTTGGGAGCCCTGGAAAAATGGTTACGAAAATGTTTTCCCGAAAAGAAGTTTTTTCGAAAACCTTGGAATGGGGTAGCCCTGCCCAAGTGTGAGTCTATCCAATGAAAAATGTTTATGAAAAGGAGATTTTGCTGGAGGCAAGTGGAGAAAAGAAAATGTTTTCGAAAACTTTAGCGCCTAAGTACTCACCCGGACTGAAAAACAGTGCAACCACATTACCCCAAAGTGGGCACGGAGCGTAGCGTAGTAGTTTGTCTCGCCATAGTTTGGGTCCTGCAAATGTAAGGGGTAGTCCGAGCATGGACACCTATCGACTGTGGCCTTCCCGACGAACTGGGACGCCTTTCCATTGCGTATCGATGGCAGGGGTACAACCTATGAGTTCCCATTGAATAATGCCCCGCAGTTGGTCGCGGCATTCCAGAGGGTCGAGCTGGTCGGGGAATTTGCTACTCCTGGGTAAACGACCCCTCGGACTCTGTGTTGGGAGGTACAACTCTAGGCGGCATGTCTTAGGCTATGGCGAGCAAGCGAAAAACTGCGATCGGTTATCCGAACCTCGCGTTTTGACGCTTGGTGAACCGAGGATGATCCCGGCGGATTTATCGGATCTTGTGGGGAAAGTGTACGACCTCTGCAGAGTGAAAACTATTCGAATAGCCGTATCCGCGGTTATGGACGGTTGGAAAGGCTGCTGCTTAGCACTAAAGAGTTTTGGTTTACAAAAGTGTTTTTCTCAAATATTGTTTTGGGAAAGTGATGCCAGTGGGACTGGTGGAAAATGTACCTGGGAAGTACGGTGGAAAGTTGGAAAGGAAATGGCCATATGAGATGGCTGAAATTAAGTTGGGTCACCCTTACCTATTAGTCTGCAAATAAAATGGTTTACCAAAAAGTTTTCAACAAAGATATGGAAATGTCATTCTCTCGTCAGGAACCACCTCTCGCTCCTTGTCGCCCTAGTTTAGTGCCTGTTCCTTGCTACTGCCATATTGCATATCCTTTACTTCTCTCTAAGGTGGTTTGCGAGTACATTCAAACGTACTCATTGGCATTGTTGTCCTGGCTATTTACTTGGCCAGACTTTGAAGAGGAATATTTCCAAGAAGAGGAGTACGACGCCGAAGACGCGAACTAGGACGCTCTCCCAGTCAGCCGCCTGTAGGGTAAAGGCCTGACCTGGGTTCCACCGCTGTTTGGAGTCAAATAAATTCCGCTGTTGTTTGTTGCACTTCGGCCTTGATGGCCTATGATGTAAGACTTCCGTATTAATGTTATTTCGGTACCGTAATGGATGATGTAATCTGGTATCAGTTCGGTTATGTATTCACGATGGAATGATCTTGGGATCGTGAAATTGTATGCATAACAGGAGTTCGGACTGGTAAGTCCGGGGCCCCACAGAGCTGGTATCAGAGCCATCCTGACTGTAGGAGACCTTAGTTAGCATGGGCGTTAGATCAGACCAAAAACCATTTTCTTAAAACAAAGAGGTTGACTAAATGCTGAAAATGCTTAAGTCCCTTATCTCCGTCTGTTTTCAAAAACTCTACTTGCATTAAAGTTTTACTATGCTTAAAATTTTGCACACTGTGGTCACTAACTTAATCTACCTTAAAATTTGTGTAGATGCCGATCGAGTACTCGCACTTTCACCAGGTCGGGGTGAGGCCGCCCCTCTACTTCTTCGAGCGGGCCCTGGCCGACCTGGCATTTCGGTGTGGGCATCCGGCGCCCGAGGTGAAGGGCGTCCGTACCGTAATGGATGATGTAATCTGGTATCAGTTCGGTTATGTATTCACGATGGAATGATCTTGGGATCGTGAAATTGTATGCATAACAGGAGTTCTGGACTGGTAAGTCCGGTGCCCCACAATACCTGGCCTCACACCAAAGGAAGTGTGAACGGGGGCAAGTCCCTGCAGATGGCAAAAAGGGTGGGATCTCTTGTGGGAAAAGTAACGCACCTCTGCAGAGTGTATCAAATTGTGGCTGTCACTCCTTGTTCCGGGAAGGGAACTGCGAACGCGGTAGGAAAGGAACTCCATGAAGTTCTGGTCAACCTGTGAAGACTGACGGGCATAGTTTTCATAATAAAAGCAACCTTTTGAAGAAATGATTTCAAAACATGCATTGACCTGCGATTTCCTGATCAAGGGTCGTAGCTAGTGCATCAAACACCTTTTACTCTTTTAGAACTTGTTGAGTACCTCTGTACTCACTTTCTTTCGACACCCTTGCTAGACTGTGATCCGGAAGTGGAGGCCACCAACGATGGAGCACCGGAAGGAAGCTACGAGCTGGTCTACGAGGAACCTGATCTTACCGGCGGAGTTGAAGGAGTAGACTATGGGATAGTCTACGGACCCGATGACACGGAGGTGGAGGAGTAGTGATATACCCTAGCATCATAGAGTCGAGCAACGTAGAATTTACCTAAATAAGTTGTTGAGCTCTCTTTTATATATATGGTTATAAGTTGTAATCGTACTTAAGTAGTATCTTAGGGTGTTCTCATAGGACCTGTGAGAATACCAACTTGTTAAGACAATGTTTGTAATAATATATGGAGTGTTATGACCTGCAATGTTTCTGTTGTACCACTCTGAGGGATATGGAAGTTTGTGAAGAAGTCCCTTCACAAAGATCATATCAACGACTTGTATACTACAACATGCAGTGGTATGCTGGGGCACCGCAGCTGGTATCAGAGCAAATGTTGCGACCTTAGGTTGGAAAAACCTAGTATAGGGAAGAAACCCTGTAGGAGTCAAGTAGAAATAGTAAAGGATTCTCTAGAAATATGGTGATTATTCACATGAGAATAGCAAAACCATATATTTTAGTGCGATAATTCTTTATTATAGCTATTATGATGCATCATCACTACTAATATTCTGCTTTTGTATACAGCCATAATGGCGAACATGTTTCCTAAGAGGACTTTGAGGAAGGTTGAGGGATGGCTCGGTGATTATGATGGACCAATCACAGCTCTCCTGTGTGGGATGCTGAAGGAACTTCATTGTGACCCACGGATACCTGTTATCAAGTATACCTATTATGATGAGGAAATCCTAGCCAAGTGCAGAGTATCGGTCCAACTACCGACAAAACTGTTGATGAGTCGTATAATGCCATACGGAGAAGCCAAAACCATCACCACAGCCTATCACATTGCCCTATTCAAGGCAATCCTTGAGATAAGGCAGCACAAGTCAGTAGAGCTGCTATGTTCAGAGTATTCTCATATACCTCATGCCGAGGAAGATGAGGATCCCACTCTGAATCATCTGGTGTTAGCACACAGAAGCCCTGAAGCTGCAGCACAGCACATGGATAGCTGTAAGTCTCTATTGACCACGATGTATCTTCTACACATGAAGATGAGGGGTGAGATTGACCACATGCTAGCTGAGTTCACGGACCCTGATAAAGTCCAAACTCGGATGCGTGATCTGAGGGCACAACCACAACACACTACACCTTTCTTTAGCTTAGACAGCTATGTAGATTTGAGTGACCAGTTGTCCCAGAAAGATCCACTCACACCCAACTTTGTCCCACACTATCCGCATGTGTCGGCATCGTATGAATCTGGATATGGGGGAGATGATTCCGTAAACCTAAATCTGCTCGGAGTCACCAATCGAGAATTCGACTGGTTGGCGTTTCGGGGAACCATTTGGGGATGAAGGAGAACCCATCACTTGTGATATAGAGGATGAAGGAGGCGCGGTTAACCAAGACGTTAACCAAAGCTTTGGGCAGGAAGAGAAAGACACCAACTCCATTTCTTTAGATCTGGAGATGGGATTACCCAAAACATCTCAGTACGTTGTAGGTGAGAGTTCTGGAACCAAGAAAAAGAAGAAGAAGAAGATGAGAGGTCAAGTGAGTAGGAATCCTCCATGGATGGCAGAAGAAGGTGAGCTGTATCCTACTGGGGATACATATGAGTCATTATCCAGCTACTTTGGCATGACAGATCTCTGTCTCGGCACTTCGTCCGATTCAGATTACATACCTACTGGAAGGACCTTCATTCCGGACGGTGTTCGGAAGACGAATCGCTGTACCGGATGGACCCCAGGGATGTACGCGGAGGCGAGTTATGATGACGAGGAGTAGAGCTCCAAGGAAGAATAAAGTAATCTAGGTGGTATTGTAATAGAACGTATTTTTAAATTCCGTTGGCTTGGGCTTTAAGCCAAATAAGTGGTTGATATATACCACATGTAATATAAGTATGTGTGTTATGTAATATACAAAGTATATGCATAATAAATGTTTGTTTTGTATTTGCTTCTTGATTTCATTGTGTGACTAGTTCTGGGCAATGATTTGAGCTCAGAAAACATTTGCATGGTGTAATTATGAGTAATCGCTCTTTGTTATAGGACTAGGGGGA